>NC_050443.1:170207930-170507930 GCF_903995425.1 Onychomys torridus
CATGCCCATGTCACCTAGACAGTCTCTGAAATGAAAATGCCAAACACTTACTGGTTGAGAATGTTACCTGAAAGGAAACAGGACCCTGTAGAGTCACATTTTCTAGGTTTACATATAGGCTCATCAAATTATTCTTGTAGTCACTCTAAGTAAATCTATCAAAAGGTGAAAGGTTCAATCTAGTACAAGGGATTTGAGCATGTGGCATTGTAGAGTTAGACAACTCTGTCACTCAGGTAGATGTACCAATGATAGTAGGGACACAGAAAGAAATTCAAGCCTGTGAACTAATGACATCACAAGATAAAAAGGAAATGTGAGAAAATAGAAATGAATCTCTCCACAAAGGTATTTACTGTAGCCTGTTTCTATCTTTACCATACCTTACAAAGCAATATTAATCATTATCCATCAAGAAGGGGAGAAATTGAAGTAGAGTGCTGTATAGCTTTGTGCCATTCCTATAGAATATGGTAGGAACAGAATTTACGTGGGTCAAGGACTTTGTCACAAAACTGTTTTCTACCGAATCCATCTGGTCAGTAAATCTAACTTCTGGGCAAGTAATAAACACTGGATCTCAAACAAAGTATGTAATTTGTACCTTAGTTTCCAAACCTGCTGATAAGGTAAAATGCCTACCTAGATCCAGGTACAGGGAAGTAGGTGGACTCTGCTGAGTCACTATTATCTCACCCCTGAATTACTCCGTGCTTACTCCTCTTGACAGTGACATTCTTCCTTCAGGACTTTCACAATGAACAGCACACTTCAGACATCTGTGGTGAATCCCAACACATTCTGGATTTTCATCCTTGTAAACACCACAATAGTCCCGTAAGTTGCTTTGGAGAAGCCTGTTTTATTTGTATTTTCAAAAAAAAAAAAAAGTGACTTTGAAGACTTTTCTTTTGTAGATGAAGATTATTTGGAGCCAAGTGCAATACTCAAATGGGTTGATTGAAGGAAACAAAATTCTTAGTAACTGTGAAGTCACAGTTCATTTTCTTGTTATATCTATAAACTTCTACTAAAAGTATAAATGCCAAATATTAATTGTCTTTATCCTTCAGTACTTACAAGATTGTGACAATGGAATAGCATGTTAATTTGTCTCTGAATGGTACATAAACTCCAGTCAAACATAAAATGCAAAACATATAATGAGTACTTTTAATTGTTATATTTAAACTCTCCCTGACCATTCCTATAATTACAGTGTTTAAATGCTCTCTCACTGTCCCATACCACTTATGTGCAGCATAATTAAATGCTATCTTAATTCAGTAGAAAGAGGCCCAAGGGATGACATTTTATCTCCTTAAACTATAAGTGTGAAAAAAAAAAGGCCCTGTCTGCGAAGCATTTGCCCTTGTGATAGCTAGAGAACTGGGGAGCTCTCACGGACAGTCCACAGCACTTTGTCAGTTTAATGAGTAAAACAGAAAATCAAACAAACAAACAAAACAGATAGTAACATTATTTAATGGAGGGAACTTTCTTCCTTTCCATAAGTTTGGAATTCTGGTGATGCACACTGTCAACTTACAACTGTCACTTCTTCCACACAAGGACAAGAGGTAAGATTTTTGTAATTTAACATATTTGAATTAAAAATATGCTTATAAAAAGAAAAGGGAGAATGTCGCAGTTACAGTGCTACTACATGGAACCTTTCTATAGAAGTGTCTAGAAAAGGACAGAAGGAACTATTAATAAATCATGATGGAGTCAACGAAGTACCAGTGTATATAGTTAACATTTAATGAGTATTTTCTATAGGCTCATGTGCCAGGAATCATTTGGCAAATCTATGCTGTGTAACTAACAACCATAAAATGTCAGTATGGAACATGTATCATTTCTCATGAGTCTGAGAGTGATTGATAAATTCTACACATTCAGACAGGAGCAGTTGGTCCCATTTAGTTGTACAGCCATGGTCACGTAAGTGTTTATAATGTTCTTGGCTGTGCTCCCTCATGTTTAGAAGTGGTTTGAATTTGAAGTAGTTGAATGAGTTACATTTTCTAAATCTGTGTCAAGAATTAGAAAGTCAGCCAACATTTACCCCATGGTAGAAACTTTCCAAGAGAAAATAAATTTACAAAAATTTTCTGGATGCAGTGAGTGATGCATGCCTCTAGTCTCAGCATTGAGGAGGCAGAGGCAGGTGGATCTCTGTGAGTTTGAGGCTATCTTGCTCTACATAGCAATTTCCAGGGCACCTAGGTAGTGTGATAGAGTGAGACATTACCTCAAAATTAACAGCAGCAGCAGCAGCAGCCACCACAGAAAATAATAAATAAAAGGAAAAAAATATTCTTTAGTCTTGAATGAATAATCCCAAACTTTTGGCCAAAGCAAGACACTAGGCTTAAGACTACAAGAGCAAATGTGGAGCAAACTCTGGAGATTTTGATTATTTGAGCTCCTGTTGCTATATAGTAATGATTAGCTATAGCTAGGCACCATTTCCCTTGTCATCTATATAGTGATATTTTATTTGTGCACCCCAATAAAACTTATCTTGAGATCAGAGGAAAAAGTCACCCACTATATTAAACATAGGGGCCAGGCAGTGGTAGCACTTTAATGCCTTTAATCCTAGCATACATGAGGCAGAGATTCATCCTGATCTCTGTGAGTTCAAGGCTGCACTGGAAATGGAGCCTGGTATGGTGGCACACACCTTTAATCCCAATGCTAGTTAACCATAGAAGTCTGGAGGTCTGTACAGACAGACAGGTAGTGATAGAGCTGGGCAGAAAGAGGAAGTGCTGAAGCTAGGTGGAGAGAGGAAGTGAGATGGCAGAGGACAAAGACATATAAGGTGTGAGTATACAGGAAATAGCTTTCTTGGGAGGTTGAGGAGTTGGTAAAGTGAGGATGGCTGTGGCTTGTCCTATTTTTCTGATCTGTCTGTTTTTACCCCAATATATGGCTCTGGGTTTATTATTATTAATAAGACCATTTAGCAATTTGTCTTACACCCATGTGGCTTCTTAGTAGCTGCCCTGTACTCACAGCATGCAGAGGCATGGTTCCTTTAAGGGTTCTGCCATTCAGCTAATTACTTGAGTAAATGGTGCACTACTCAGGAGCAGGAGAAATATCTGCCGTAGCATGGGCTTACCAACTTTCCAGTGCTGGCATAGGTAAACAAAGCTCCTGGCCGGATCCACAGGAATAAAGTCTCCAGGATCTAAGGAAGGATTAGCCAGCCACCAGCACCAAGTGGTCTGGCCATTTAAGGTTTGGCTCATGTGTTCAGAGAAGGCTCCAGGCAAGCATAAAGCCAGATACAGACAGAGAAAACCACTGAATAGGTACTGCATACTTAAAAATGTGGTTACGTGCTAAAGAAAGAAGAGAAAATGCGTACAGTCATAGAAAAAATGAATATTTTATTTTTAAAAATAATAAGTAAAGTATTTAAAGAAGGAATAAAGTAATATAAAAAGAATAAGCCACATATGGATAGGAAAAGCACAAGGCATCTGGATCCTGTATGGTGCTTTGTTGACTTTGAATTTTTTTTTATATAATTTTTTTTCTTAATATGACTTTGAATTTTTTGAACGCTGATGAGTGAAGGACAAACCCTGCTGAGAAACACTGGATTGTAGAAAAAACTGCTAAATTAAACCAGCTGATATATTCTAAGAATGTTTTAACTTCAGAATGGAAGTCAGAAATTGTTTTACTTTGGGATAAAGGTTATGCCTTTGTTTCCACAGGAAACAAAAATCTATGGATTCCTTCTAAATTAATATGGGCCAGATTTAATCAGGGTAAACATTCTGAAAAGTTTGGCTGAAGACATAAAGGAAGAAACCAAGAGAACTTACAAGACAGATGATGTATAAGCTAATACCTCTACATGGGAACTCCTCTGATACTAGTTGAGACATGATAAATCTTGTTGGCTACAGAGTCCTCATGACTTATTTTTACATGCCATTCTTTCATATTGCATGGGTGAAGATTTATATTACAGTTTGGTTATGCAGTCCAAACAAACATAAAATTGGCAAATGGCTTTACCTCAAAAATAGAGAAAAAAAATGATCTTTAGCTAATTTGTGCATGCTGCACATTTCATGCTTGTGTTAATGAAGACATGTATGATACCTTTAAAAGTTTGTATGTTTTCATAAAAAAAAGTACCACACACCAATGAAGGCAAGTAGCCCTGGTGATCCAGCCTCTCAGAGTACCTCTGTTGCAATTTCCTAAAAAATAAAAATAAAAATAAAATAAAAAAAAAACCTATATCCAGAACAACTTCAATGAGACTAGCTAAAGTGGTCCAGCATCATAGACTACTCCAGCCAGGAATTCAGATAATCTCTGCACTTTACCATTACAAAGATATGAACAAAAAATAATACAGCTAGTTCCCCCAGGACTTACTCATTATTTCAGTTTTCTCAGGCTCCCCTAAAGATTCCATTGCCACCCAGACAATAGAAAATAATTTAAAAGACATGATGTCCACATTACCAATAGGGGATGGCTTTGGGTCATTCACTGGGTTATGGATGTTTGTCATTGTTTTGAAGGGTTGGTTGAAAGTTGTTATTGGTCATGATAAAAGATAAAACTTAACAAAGGATGTTAGATTCAGGAATCTCTTTCTGAAAAGAAAAAAAGCTGGAGATATATTATGGTAGAATGGTAGACTATTGAATCTACTTTTAAACTAAAAAGCAACTACTAGTCTCAAATATTTAACATTGGTTTGTATTTTTGAATATTGATACCAATTTAAGGTTATTTTGTCATAACATATTGTATATATGTTTCTACTCTTGTTTAAAGTATTATACCTATACAGCTCATTTAAAAATGTAAAGTTCTAGTCCATGAAAGCTACTATTGCAAAATATTTAGGATAATTAAGAAATGCAGGTTAGTATTTAGTCATCTATAACAATCAAATTTGTAGTCATGTCAGATAATGCTTTCAAGGTCCAACAGATATATTTTAGACAAATAGATGGTTGTCAAACACTTCAGAGACCTACAGAACATGATATTTAAGATGTTTTAATAACGTAAGGATTTTCATGACAGTGATACATGTCTGCTCCTGGCAGCACTAATCTACATCAGAGAAGATGATGGCACCCAAGAACCTCCATAAGGAGTTTGCTTTCTTTTGTGGCAAAGCAAGCTACTGGGCAAGACACTGCCCTTGCCTTAACTGCCGAGAGTATGCTGTTCACATTGTACAAGCAGGACACAAAAGAAACTGACTGCCTAACTTTGCCAAGATAAGGTAGGAGTCCTATAAAATTCTTGTTACACAGAAAAGTCTATCAGATATTCTAGGCCTGTAGGCCAAATATGGGTACCCCAATATTACAGAGAAACCTTGAGTGACTGTCTAGATAGTCAATTGTCTTTGTAATTTCTATAGATTTGGAAGTTGCTTGTTCTACACTTCTTGTTTACTCAGGTAATACTTTATCCTTCTCAGGTCTCTGGTGGATTTGAAGCCTAGATAGTTATATCATTTTCTTTGTTACTAAATTCAAAAAGAAACTTAAAATAGAGCTGTAAAGTGTGGAGGCCTGTGAGACATAAAAGATTAAGTTGTTTATCTGAGAAAATATTTTAAGGTCTCAAATGATATTTTTAGATTGGTAATACGAGTTATGGTAGGAAGTGGTTTATATATAAAACTCTATACTCTCTAAGATAGGATAGATATTGCAGTATTTTCTCCAATTTTGCCAAATGCTAATGAATGGGTTATAGTTGGAATTTTCTTTGGGTTGCCAACCAGTTCCTAAACAAAGACATATGAAGCATGATCCTAGTTAGTATTAACAATGAAATACCAGAATCAGATATGGAGGGTAAAATGTGAAAGATCAGTGAAGCAGAGCAGCACCCACTAGAAAGTTATTACCTCTACAAATCCTCAGACCAAATAGGGGGCTGAGATCCTGTCTCCACCCACCTTATATTCCTGTCTCTATGACCCTTGAGCTGGGATTAAAGGTGTCCACCATTGCCACCTAGCTCTATTTCTCTTTTAGACTGGATCAATCTCATGTAGCCCAGCATGGACTTGAACTCCTGATCTTTATGCTTCTTCCTCTCAAGTGCTGGGATTAAAGGGGTGTACCACCACTGCCTGGCCTATATACTTAACTAGTGGCTAGCTCTGCCTTATGATCTTCAGACAAGCTTTATTTGTCAGAACACAAACAAAATATCATACAATAGACATGGAGACTTATTATTAATTATGAATGCTTGGCCATAACTTAGGCTTGTCTCACTAGCCCTTTTAATTTAATTTAACCTGTCTCTATTCATCTACATTTTTGCCTCAGGACTGGGTAACTTTCTTTCATTCTGTATGTCCTGCTTTTCTGCTTCCTCCATGTCTGGATGGCTTACCACTGGCATCTCTTTTCTTTCTTCCCTCAAACCTAAATTCCCCCTTCTACTTACTCTCTCAGTCTGGAATTCTCACCTATACCTCCTCACTTGATATTGCCATTTCTGCTTTTTATTAGACCAATCAGATGCTTTAGTTAGGCAAGGTAAAGCAATAAGATATCTTTATCTTTACTCAGAGCTGTTTAACTTTATTTTCTTCTCTATGTCCTACTTTCCTGTTTCCTCTATAGCTGGTTGCTTGCATCCTGGCATCTCCCTTGCATCTCTTTCCTTTCTTCCCTCAAACCTAAATTTCTCCTCCTACTTACTTTCTCTGCCCAAAGTCTTGCCTATACCTCCTCTCTTGCTATTGCCCATTCAGTTTTTTATTATACCTATTAGGTACCTGAGGCTGGTAAGGTAAAACAGCAACACATCTTTATATAGGTAAACAAATATTCTGCAACATAAACAAATGTAACACATCTTAGCATAGTTAAACAAATATTCTGTAACACTGGACATTATAAATGTAATTCTAACTTGATAATTGTTCTTATTGTATATAATATTACTGTGTTAGAGTTAAAACCTTTCCTTTTTATTTAGACAAAAGGGGTAAATGTTCTGAGATATTTGTACACTGTGTAAAGATGCATCATTGTTATTGTTTTAATAAGAAGCTGAATGACAATAAGTATGCAGATGAAGTAAGAAAGGAGTTCCAGACAAAGAGAAGAACTCAGGGGATGAATTTAGGTGCCCAGGCTATTCCAGGATGACACTTAGGAAGTCACATGTATATTATGTGTGAGAGTTAATGAGCCATGTGGCAGAGCAAAGATTAATAAGTAGGATAATTTGAGGTATAACAGCTAGTTGGGAACAAGTCTAAGCTAAGGCCTAGCATTCATAATTAATAAGAAGTCTCTGTGTCATTATTTGGGAATTGGTAGCACAAACAAAGTCTGACTACACTGGCTTGATACCCTGAGTTTGATCCTCATAACCCATGAAAAGTATAAAACAGGATTGATTCCACAAAGTTGATCAATGACCTCCATAAACATGCCATGGCATGCATATTCCAATATACACACATAATTAAAGTTTAAAAATTATTGTTAATATTTTATCATAGTGTCAAAGAACAACAAGCAGTAAGCCCAAGAAATAAAGTCTACCTATCACTATTTATTTTATAACATTAGGTTAATGGACAATTCATTCAGAAAATTTCTAAATTATGTTTATAAAAAGTGTAAGGTCATTTCTTTACTGTCTCACTCTGATTTTTATTCACCTTTGTGAGCTCTTGATATGTTTTGATTTCCCTATGATATCTGTCTTTAGTGAGTCAAATTACTTGGTTATTTATTGCATACTTTAGTGTTAACAAATAGCAAAGAGCGTCAAACAGGCCGGGAGGTGGGGAAGGAATCAAACAGGGTAGCTGGCTATCTTATTTTCTCATGCTTAACCAATTTACTAAAAGTTTGGTTCAAGGCTGCTTTGGGAAACGACAAGTTTAGTGGCCTAGGGACTCACAGTGGAGTTGCTGTCTCACTTAGTGCTGGTTTGCTTAAACCTCAAGTCAGCCATGATTCTAGGCTCACAGTTCCTGAGCAGGTGAAAAAGAAAAGCCTTGAGATACAATAGATAACTGTCTCAGTCCTAAAGGAAAGGTTTCAAGATTTAGCTTTTAAAGGGGGCAACAAACTAATAGTAAAATTTTATAAAATATTCAAGAAAAATCCTGCCTTAAAATACAATATTGTGTCGGGCGGTAGTGGCACAAGCCTTTAATCCCAGCACTCGGGAGGCAGAGCCAGGTGGATCTTTGTGAGTTTGGGGCCAGCCTAGTCTACAAAGCGAGTTCCAGGAAAAGCGCAAAGCTGCAAAGAGAAACCCTGTCTCGAAAAACCAAAAAAAAAAAAAAAAATAATAATAATAATAATAATACAATATTGTATGTTTATTTACTATAGAAGAAAATTAGACAAGTGAACAAATATAAATCAAGTTTATATAAGGTCACTAGTGTATCAAAGTGTTTATGTTAATAAAAAAACATCACTTCAAGCTTCCCAGATTTGGTTATACAGACAACCTGGGGATCATCAAAATGTTTAACCTCTATTCTGATTAATTTTAGCTTCACCCACGAGACTCGAATGGGTTTAAGGGTCAAACATACTTCTGCATTATGAAGTAAACAAATACTTCTATATAATGCAAATTCTACCTTTCATGGTAAGAGATCATGTATTCCTGTACTTACTTGTGGTCCTTTGAATGTAATTGACCCACTTAAACTCATAAGGAGTGGCATTATTGGGAGGAACCAATTTGTGAGAGTAGGTGTGTTCTTGTTGGAAGAAGTGTGTCACAGAGGGGGTGGGCTTTGAGGTTTCCTTTGCTCAAGCTATACTCAGTATGGCACACAGTTGTTTCTGATGCCTACAGATCAAGATGTAGAGCTCCCAGCTCCGTCTCCAGCACTGTGCCTGCCTTCATGCCACCATGCCACCCACTATGACAATAATGGACAAAATCTCTGAACTGTAAGCTAGCCACCCAAATTTAATGTTTTCCATTATAGGAGTTGCTGTGGTCTTGGTGTCTCTTCACAGCATTTGAAATCCTAAGACATTACCATATTTCATTGGTCCTCATCTTTTATGTTATTAATTTCAAAAATTTCATAGAATGTATTTTGATTACAGTCTTTCATTAACACCTTTAACAGATGGGGTCATTTTACCTAATTACCAAATTTACTGTTTATTTTCTGTGTGTGAGGGGGTGGGATTTGTCTCAGTTTCGATTCCTATCTTTGCTTTGGAATATTACTTTAAGTCAAGATGTGTTATATTTGTTTATGCTGCAGAATATTATTTTAACTATGTCAAGGTGTGCTACATTTGTTTATGATGCATTTGTTTAATGATGTAAGGATGTGTTACATTTGTTTATGATGCATTTGTTTAATGATGTAAGTATGTGTTACATTTGTTTGTGCTGCATTTATTTAATTATGTAGACATGTGCTGCATTTGTTCCACCTTGCCTGCCTAAGACACCTGATTGGTCTAACAAAATGCTGAGCAACCAATAGCTAGGCAGAAGAGGGATAAACGGAACTGGGAGGCAGAGAGAATAAAGAGGAAGAGAAATCTAGGATGAAGAGAGAAAGAGGAAAGAAAGAGGGGGAAATAGAGAGATATACATCTGGCCAGAAGCCAGGCAGGTGATGGCCAACCAGACATATGAGCAGCAAAAGTAAGATATACAGAAGGAAAGAAATCCAAAAAGCCCTGAGGTAAAATGTAGATGAAGAGAAAGGTGTTAAGTTATAAGAGCTAGTGGATCAAACATAAGGCAGAGCATTCATAACTAATTAGAAGTCTCCCTGTTGTGATTTGGGAACTGGTTCGTGGCCAAACGGAAAGCCTGGTACATACCTTCTTATCTGAGTGTGCTTTTTTGCCTGCTATGAACCAAGGTTTCCCTGGTTGTAATTCAAAGCTATATTCTAACTCAAAACATTGTGAAAACAAGTTTCCAAAAGGACCATGTATCTGCAGAGATTGGTTGACTTGATTAGAATTTCAGTGCTGTGGAAGGGTAGGAACTTACCTTGAGCTAAGTTCCAGGATATGCCCACAGTTAACAGCCCCCTCTGTAAACTAATACCTTTTGACAATAGATTAAAAAAAAAAACAAAACAAAAACAAAAAACCTTTTAGAATCTATTAACTTAGCAGGCAACTAGCATCTATGGAACCAAAAGGTAAGAGTGTTATTAGATATCATTTTAGGCCTATAGAAAAGCTCCCCCATGCTGCTATACCTACTTCTCTGGTGTACCCACCAATGTATTTTAAACTTGCATTGATTTATGACTTTGTCTGTTCTATAAAATCATAAAAAATTTAATGAAACTGCTTCCATATTGGAACATGGAATTTGAAGTAAAGTAAGTCTGTGCTCCTGGGTCATGTTCACATAAAATGGTTCCAAAATAAACTAGCTCTTATTCCCTGTGATAAGAGACCCATGGTTTTTGTATCAACAACACCTACCTATTTTGATCTCCAGCTCTCTTCAGCACTTTACTACTGTCCTGAGTAGGATTGTGGGACATAACAGCCAGCCCTAACCTGATGGTGTTATTTCCTGTCCAGAAATATATTGCTCTATCCCAGTAATTAGAGTGCTCAGACCTGAGTAATAATTTACACGTGTCCCTTGTGATGACTAAAGAAACTTAGTATGGAGCCAGACGCTCCTTAAGGGCCATTGCCTTTTGCTCTAGAATGCCTGGGCGATCCTAGTGGGCTGCAGGTGAGATAAGAATGGGCTAATGGAATGTGAGGTACTAACAGCTATCTTTGCTTTTGTGAAACTTGCTTATCTTGTGTGGAAAGGGATGAAATGGTCTTTTTTATTATTATATACCGGGAAAGCAAGAAACAACTGAGGGAAATAAAATGATTTTCCTGTCCAATGGAAATACACATGTCCATGAATACACACCTTTCTGATGTCTACCTTTAAAACCTGATCTTAAAGCCCACCCCACACAGCATGCTATTTGGCTTTAAGGCTTCATCCTTCTGCTAGCAGTAAGAATAAATTCATTTAATCTAAATTTGAATTAAGTCTAAGTTTTTAGGCTGTACCAGTGGATTCAAATGCTACAAGAGGTTACTTAGACATAACCCTCTGCAACTGACTAACATCAGGTCCTGGAGGGAACACATAACTAATTTTTCTGAGGAGATTCATGCTACATGTGGTATATCCTTGTGAGATAATTGTGCCTTCTTTCTCTATGACAGAATGGAATGCATTATAAAGGAATTGGCTTCTTACTTTCTTGATGCTTTAGTAAGTTAAAGAAAACAATATGATAAATAAAATAAACCACTAGTGCTGGGACCTCTGATCCTCTCTCCCTGACTTACCTTTCTCCTCCCTTCCTGTTCTCCTTTCTGTCCTCCCTCCTGTCCTCTCTTCCTCTATTCTTTATTTCTTTCCTCCTTTGCAAGTCCTCATTATGTAGAACATGCTTGTCCTAGACCTCCCACCTGCCTCCTTTTCTTGGGTGTTGGAATTTCATGCATGTGCCACTATATCTACTTCTTCATTGAGTTCTATTTGATGATTTGGCAGGGAGATAAAACTTCCAAAAAGAGATGTTCAAATTTAACTGGCTTCTGTCCTGCTAAAAGACAGTTTTATATCACTGACCCAGCACACACAAAATCTACCTGTCTCACAATTCTTACCATGTTAGGGATTTGAGAATTGCATTATAGGATTAATTAAGTAATTTATACTACATAGTCAACAAAGTATCATAATATACCCATTTTTACAATATTTAAAAGTAACTAGTAATATGTGGGAAAAGATGCAGCATGGAATGCCTATTTTCAATAAAACTACTCCTAAATATATGCTGTATATATGGTAATAAAACAAAAACATAAGATAACAATTTTATTCACTTCTTTTTAAAACAAATATTTGATATATAAATGACATTTGTATTATTTAGATGGCTTTAAGGCCTCATATTTTACAAAAGTTTGACACAGCACATCTCCTTTTCTATTCAGAACAAGAGGAAATTTCTAAGTGATAAATCACTTTTAAGTGACAGATTATTTTAATGTGAGGAAAGTGTTTCTCTATTCATAGCTTTGGGGTTCACATATGCTCATTTTATGTACAGACACTAATAATAAGTAACAGTTGCACTTGTTTCAAGATCAGCAGGGGTTAATAACTGATACTACAAAGACTCTCAGGAATATTCAGAAAGACCTGATATGGAATCCTGCTTCATGACTAGATTGAGATCAGAATCCCAAAGAAGACACAGAGTAGAAACCCTGACAACATTCAGCAAACAAACAAATAAATAAATAAATAAATAAATAAATAAATAAATAAATAAAAAAGAAGAAGACAAATTGTGCTGTCAATTTTATAACATTCTTCACCTTAGATAAGTAAAGTTATTGTTGACCTCAGAAGTAAAACAGAGTCCTACAGATAAAGTTATTAGAAAGATCAAATATAGCCTGGGAAGTAATGGATCTACCACTAAACAGCTTCTGAACACTCAGCCCTGTGTAATGTGTTTTGGCCATGCTCCATCCAGTCTCAAGCTCTAAGATCTTTGTCTTTGATGCTGGTCAGAGACAGATATCTATTGACAGTAATTAATGCATGCTAGATGACATGGAGGCTCTATATCTAGCTCTTGAATCGAGGTTCCAGAATTAGAAACTTGAGTTTTTATTTGAATGAAAAAGAAAAACAGATATGACTATACCAATGACATAGCTGAGATATTTGATGTTTAAAGAGATGATGAGAGTGTTCAATATCACCTGACTGGGCACTGAAAGAACCATTTGCATTCAAACTGAAACTAAGAGCACTGTATTCATGGACATGGTTCATGTATAAAGTTAAAAGTGTTGATTCCTTGTAGTGACTTGGGGAGACAGTTCTATAAGTGGTAGAAAAGAGAGAATGGCTGCAATTTTACTTTAAATTTTATCCTTTGTTATACATTCTATACATTTCAGGGAGCATCTAAATGACTCACCTGATCTCATAATTTGGCAAAAGGGTCCCAGCTGAGCCCAAAGACATATCTTTCATTTTCTTCTCTGAGAAAGGCCTTAGCTCTCTCAGATGGCTTAGCTTTCAGTAACTTGTCCATAGATGCTCTTTCTTCAGTGGTAGAACTGAGAATCATATTACCTCTTCCTTTGCCACACTCTTAGACCAGGCTGAAGTAGACAGCAGCGTTTTACTTATTACCCACAGACAGAAATTAGTATTTCCAAAACATCAAAATTCACTAAACAAATAAAGAGCAAATGAGAATTGAAATGATTAGTTTCTTGATCTGATCTAACGAGTGTTCCCTGGACCACACTGCTCAGTATCTACTTGTTTCTCACATAAGCTCCTTGTTCCAGAGAACTTTCTTGAGAAGCTTCATTAGGAAGCCTTCAGCCAGGCTTTGAGCTAAACATTCCCTGTATACTGGTGCAAGTGAAGCTCCCTGTGTGCTAGGTACCCTCCTCTTTTACAATACTCACCATGTGTAAGGACTGTTTACCATGGCTGCAGGGAGTTACCTTACCTCAAGCCACAGAGTCAATCAATGGCAGAGGGTGAAAATGAAGTCTGAATCCTGACTCAGTCCTTGCTTCCATGAGTGTCACATCACAGTTTACCTGACTAGATCAAGAAAGAGTCCTCAAACAATACAGAGGCCAATACCATTTCCACCCCATTTATTAAAACTAGATTTTTTTTCACATAATATGGCCTAATTAGGGTTCCTATATTCTCTACTGCTCCAAGTTCTTTCCCACCTCCCCTCCATACTGACTGTCCCCCTTTCTGGTCTCTTGTTAGAAAACAAACAGGCAAGCCCTCAGGCAGTGGTAGCACACACCTGTAATCCCAGCACTCGGGAGGCAGAGGCAGGTGGATCTCTGTGAGTTTGAGGCCAGCCTGGGCTACCAAGTGAGTTCCAGGAAAGGCGCAAAGCTACACAGGGAAACCCTGTCGTGAAACCCACCACCCCCACCCAAAAAAAAAAGAAAAAGAAAGAAAATAAACAGGCTTTTAAAGAATAATAATAAAATATAATATAATTTCAAAGGAGCCCCAAAAAAGACATGAAACGGATACAAATGTGGAGAACCACTTGTTTGCATACTCAGGCCCATAAAAACACTGATCTGGAAGCCATAAAATATACTCAAAGGACCTTTGGGGTAAAAAGAGAGGTATATATATATATATATATATATATATATATATATATATATATATATATATTGTTGTTTGAATTTCTAAAGGTCTTAAAAAAAAACTTTATCCAGATATTGGGGTAAATACTGAGAGATCAGAGAGACAAAGGAACAAGCCACTGCCTCGACTCACCTCACCAACTGAGAATCCTCTGACTGAATGCCTCTGGTCCTCACCAGTAAGGCTCCAGCTGGAAAAATAAAAAGAAAACAAACAAACAAACAAACAAAAAACTCTAGCTGAAAGGGACACTTCTGCCTAAAAGACTTTAGTTCCTGTCTCTTTGTGCCTTATATACTTTTCTCTGCCCAGCCATCACATCCTGGGATTAAAGGGGTGTGTGCTTCCCAAGACTGGGACTAAAGGTGTGTGCCACCACTGCCTGGCTCTGTTTCTCTCCTAGACTGAGTCAATCTCATTCCCGGGAGGCTTTGAACTCATAGAGATCTAGATGGTTCTTTGCCCCACAAGTGATAGGATTAAAGGTATGTGCCAACACTGCTTAGCCTCTATGTTTAATCTAGTGGCCTGTGCTGTTCTCTAATCTTCAGGCAAATTTTATTAGGGTACACAATATATCACCACATTTCCCCTCTTTTTGTCTAAAATAATAAAATAAGGTTATAACTAATATAAGAAAAATTATGTACAATTATATACAATATATATAGTCAAGAATTTTATTACCAAATCCAGTCCATAAACATTTGACAAAGTCAGATAAAATACTCCATTATTGTACCTAATTCACTTTTTTTGGAGTTGATTATTTTTATTTTATTTTATAATTTAATTTTACATATCAGCCACAGATTCCCTTGTCCTCCTTCCTCCCATCCCTCTCCCCCAAACACACACCCATTCTCATCTCCTCCTGGGCAAGGACTCCCCTGGGGATTCAGCTCAGCCTGGTAGATTCAGTCAAGGCAGTTCCAGCCCCCTCCTTCCTTTACCCAGGCTGAGCAAAGTGTCCCTGCATAGACACCAGGCTCCAAACAGCCAGCTCATGCACTAAGGACAGGTCCCGGTCCCAATGTCAGGGGGCCTCCCAGATATTTCAATCAACTGTCTAACTTACCCAGAGGGCCTGATCCAGTTGGGGGCTCCTCAGCTATTAGTTCATAGTTCATGTGTTTCCACTAGTTTGGCTATTTGTTCCTGTGCTTTTTCCAATCTTGGTTTCAACAATTCTTGCTAATACAATCCCTCCACTTTCTGACAACCAATTGGATACCCAGAGCTCCACCTGGGGCCTGGTCATGGATCTCTGCATCTGCTTCCATCAGTCATTGGATGAGAGTTCTACCATGACAGTTAGGGTGTATTTCCATCCGATCACCAGAGTAGGTCACTTTGGGCTTTCTCTCAAGCATTGCCAGTAGTCTTTTGTGGAGATATCTTTGTAGATTTCTGGGGACCTCTCTAGCACTTTGCTTCTTCCTATTCTCATGGTCTTCATTTACCATGGTCTCTCTTTCCTTGTTCTCCCTCTCTGTTCTTGATCCAGCTGGGATCTCCCACACCCCTAAACTCTCTTTCCCTCAACCCTTGCCCTTCATTAGCCTCCCCCCATGTCCAGTTTGCTCATGTAGATCTCATCCATTTGACCAAAGAAGTCATACAGCTTATAAACACCTTCTGCAACATAGCAGGATACAAGATTAACTAAAAATAATCAATAGACCTCCTATATTCAATTGACAAATAGGCTGAGAAGGAAATCAGAGATACATCACTTTTTACAATAGCCACAAATGATATAAAAAACTTTGCGGTAACTCTAACTAAGCAAATGAAGGACCTATATGACAAGAACTTTAAGTCTCTGAATAAAGAAATTGAAGAAGGTCTCAGTAAATAGAAAGAACTCCCATGCTCATGGATAGGCAGGATTAACATAATAAAAATGGCAATCTTACCAAAAGCAATCTACAGATTCAATGCAATCCCCATCAAAATACCAACACAATTCTTAACAGACCTGTTAAAAACAATACTCAACTTCACATGGAAAAACAAAAAATCCAGGATAGCCAAATAATACAACCTTTGGAGTCATCACATTCACTTTTTTTTTTTTTTTTTTGCGACAGGGTTTCTCTGTGTAGCTTTGTGCATTTTCCAGGAACTCACTTGGTAGCCCAGGCTGGCCTCAAACTCACAGAGATCCACCTGGCTCTGCCTCCTGAGTGTTGGGATTAAAGTTGTGTGCCACCACTTCTCAGCTTCACTTTCTATCTTAACTTGTATTACCAACTGAATACTATCTTTTGATGTCTTTCAAACTTATACCTTTTTAATGCATTTCTTTTCTGAAATTTTAGCGAGGAAAACTGTAACTATCTTGTCTTCAACTCCCTCAGAGTCCCAAGAAGTAAATAATATTACTTAAGTAAGCAAGCAGTACAAGCAAGCAACTTCCAAAAATATGTGAAAAATGACAGAAACAGCTAGCTGCCAGAACAGTCACTCCAGTTTCCTTTGCCATGTTGAGGTATCCATCTTTAGCCTATATGCCTAGTGTATCTGACACACTCATCTGTGAAGCAGGATTTTCTAAGGGGCCTTCCTACCTTGTCTTGGCAAGGTTCAGCAGTCCTTTCTTTTATGTTCTGCTTATCCATTTGGATAGCATACTATCAGCAGTTGAGGCAAGAAAACTTTATTGCGCAGTGGCCACAAAAAAAGAAAACTCCATATGGAGTTTCTTTGAGGCCCATCATCTTCTCTGAATTAGATTGTGCTGCCAAAAGCAGACATGTCTCATGGTCATAAAAAAAAGAGAATATATGCTGTTAAAACATCTTAAATACCATATTCTGTGGACCTCTGAAATGTTTGAAAATGACCTGTTTATTGAAAACATGTTTGACCTTGAAAATATGCCTAACCTGACAAGTTCCATTGTAATAGGTGACTAACAATTAACCTCATTTATTTATTATCCTAAATAGTTGGTAATAATAATAATTTTCAAGGACTATCATTTTGTATTACATTGTTAAATGAACTGTAAAGGTACAATACCTTGAACAAGAGTAGAAATATATATACAGTATGTTTCAACAGAAATAATCTCAACTTTGCATCAATTTACACAACTGGTATATGACATACAATCCAATTCAATGTAAAATATTTAAAACGGGTAGTTGATTTTTAAAAGTAGATTCAAAGCCAGGTGGTGGTGGCACACTCCTTTAATCCCAGCACTCGGCAGGCAGAGCCAGGTGGATCTCTATGAGTTTGAGGCCAGCCTGGTCTATAGAGCGAGATCCAGGAAAGGCGCAAAGCTACACAGAGAAACCCTGTCTTGAAAAACAAACAAACAAAAAAGTAGATTCAATAATCTACCTTTTTATCTTACCATATCAATATTTTCTCTTTTTCCTTTTCAGAGCATATTCAATAATCTGCCTTTTAATCCTATTTTTTCTTTATCTCCTTTTTTTAGAGTAGATTCAATATTCTACCCCTTGATCCTATATCTATATCTTTTTTTTTCTTTTAAGAGTACATTCAATAATCTACCCTTTATCTTATTATTTCTGTATCTTTTGTTCAGAGTAGATTCAATAATCTACCCTTTTATTTTATATCTATATCCTCTTTATTTTTCAAACAAGAATCTTAAATCTAATCTCTTTGTTTAGCTTTTCCTGACCATTACCAATAACAATTTGTAACTAACTACCCTAAACAATGACAATTATCCATAACCCATTGAAAGACCAAAAATCACCCACCCCACCCCTCCCCTTAAGAATGTGGACATCCTGTTCTTAAAATTACTTCCTGCTATCTGGGAGTGAAGCCATCTTTAAAGTATCCTGAAAAGAATAATTTTGGGTTAATTGTCAAGTCCTGGGAGAGGAAGCTGTATCATTTGTTGTTCAGATTCTGGATAATGAGAAAGTATAGTGCTTGTCTCAAATCCCGGCTAGAATACAGTCTATGAGGTTGTTTCATCTCAGATAGCCATCTTGATATTGTCCTGAGTAGTTTGTAGTCCAAAGGTGATCTTTGGTTGGTGTTTGTCAGGTTGGGGGAGTTATCATAGTCCTGACTGAATCATCATTGTGGGGCTACACCATCATTTTGGAGACTTCAAATTAACTGTTAGGCATAGCCATTGTTCACTGCAGAAAACTTATAGAGACTCAAACTCAAAATCATGTACAGGAAGCTAGATAAAGCTTTTTATCTAGAATTAGTTAGTACTCTGTATGACCATTAATATCATGATAAAAGTTTAATATATGTATGTATATATATATATACATATATATAAATCTTATAAATTTTGATATAAAATTTATACCTTAAGAAAAATTTTAAAGAGTCAAAATAAAACCAAATGATCATGAGATTAATAGCAATAGAATAATCCCTTAACTTTGTCTTTTCTTCTGTCCAGTATCAGGTGGCTCTTCTGATATGATACAGAGATTTTGCATTTTCTTTTAATAAGTATGCTTGGGTTCAGAGAAGGAGAGAACCATGCTCCAACTCCAAAGCTACCTTTAATTTTAATTGAACTAGTACTACATAAAGATAATTTGTGTTATGTGTCTGTAGAGAATAGTAGAAACAAACATTTAGGAAGACTTACAAAATTTTATTCTTTTAGATATATGATATACCATTAGGCCAATTTTATCTTTTCTTGGGACATTTTTTTCTAGATGATTTGTCCTTTTTCTTCAGATGTCTCATTTGTCTAATGTTTTTCAGATTCTTTCAGCATTTACCCCAATATCTGGATCCAGGTTTTTTATTTATAAGACCTTTAAAAATTTAAACAACATCAGACACCCAACTTTTGGGGTACAATTTCACACAAAAGCCTCTGTGGTCTTGCAGTTTCCAGCTCAGGCCCGAGCTATATGCAGCCAGAATATCCACGCAACCTAGGCCAGGAGTCTCTACTCCACTGGCTAAATTTTTGTTGCAGCTTCTCTGCAGCAAACTACCCAGAATCAGGCTCCAAACACACCATCAGAATTAGGTGCTTTTGCACATTTTCCTATGCAGACTGCTCCCGATGGGTTTTGGCTTTCTGTGGGCCCCATACTCAGGCTGATGCCACACCCTCATCTGAATTGTCACTGTCAGCAGATTTGGTGAATCAAATTTAGGATTTTATTAGGATACACAATATATCACCATACACACACACACACACACACACACACACACACACATGTGTATGCCTGCATGTATGCATGTATATATGCATGTATAAAATGAAAACCTAGAAATAATTTATAAAGGAGACAAGAATGCCAATGAGTTTGTTTTCTGTTGGCCATCTACTGCTGGGTATGCAGCCTACCCTTAAGAGTAGCTTGTTTGCCTAGTGAGATTCCCTTGGAGAAAACTGAATTTTTATTTGCAAGTGGCTATCAATTAGAGATTGCTTCTGGGTTACAGATGAGGATATGTGTCCATTTCTCCTTTCAGCTCTAGGACCCCAACTTAAGCAGACTGTGTAGGCCCTATGTATGCTGCCTCAGTCTCTGTGAGTTCATATGTGAACTGATTTTGTTGATTTAGAGGGCCTTGTTTCCTTGGTGTCGTCCATCCCCTCTGGCTCTTATAGTCTTTCTGCTTCCTCTTCCATGGGGTTCCATGAGCCTGAGAGGAGGGATTTGATGGAGACAACTTTTTTAGGGCTGAGTTTCTCACTCTCTGCATAATGTATCACTTTGGGTTTCTATATTTGTTCCCTTCTGCTAAAGTAGGTAGCTTTTATGATGATGGCTGAGCAAGTCACTGATCTATGATTATAGCAGAACCTTATTAGGATTCATTTTATTATTATATTCCTTTAGTAAAACAGTAGTATTTAATTTTACCCTAGGCTGTCTAGTCTCAGATTCTTGACCACCCAAGAAGTGTTGGGTATAAATCGGTTTCATCTTATAGAGTTGGCCTTAAGTCAAATGAGATACTGGCCAACACCATTTCAACTTGAGTCTTGGTCAGTTTGACCATAATGGAATGCTGTTAAAGAAATCTTTAAATGGCTTAGCCTTTAATAATTAATTCATTGGGGCTTATAAAGTAGATAAGCCTGACTCTACTGTAATGAGCTGTTTTACTCTTCCTCATATAATTTTACTGACATCTTCAATCACTTTACACAAAAGTAATGCCCTTCAGGAAGCATTTTTAAGATTTGGCTTCCATGTTATCTCAAGCTGAGAGACCCAAATTCATAATCCAGGTCAAATTAGTGAAGGTACATCATCTGCAAAAAAGTAGAAGAATACTTTTATTTATCACAATTATCCTGTAAATAAAAAAGGGGGTGGGGAAAACAGGTACCTCACATGTAGTCAGTTTTGTAGGCATGATTTCAGACAGCCAATGGCATGTAAAGAGTCATCAGCTTTATATGGACACTTTCAATGGACATCTGTAACCAGCAGCCAGAGGGCAGTTGCTTTAAGACAGCATATACCATGATATAAGTAGTGTATAACCAGTAGGAATGGTGATTTTGAACTAGAAACTAACCCCTCATTAGTAATGGCAAGGAATTCACTAGATAGAAAAAGGGTTAGTTTTTGGAACAACTTCACCACAAATCCTGAAATGAATGAGGTGCTTTCTGAGCTTCTGCTTTGATTCATTGAAGAAAAACTCTTGCAGTATCTGAACAGCACTGACACTTTCTATAACATATTACCACAATCCTCATTGAACCTGTCAGATTAACCAAAAGTCTTACTTCACACTCTGTTAAGTAGACATCTTAGTTAGGTTTTTCTATGAACCACATTTATAATTCTAGTATGAATAGAGGATTAATAAACTTGGTAACATTAATAAAATTAATGTGAGACTTTGATAAAATTACCAGTAATTAGCTACATTGCCTATTAACTGTTATATATGACACAGCACTTCCATACCCCCTCAAAGTCTCTTGTACCAAGTCCTACCTCACATTTTATGTCAATTGCTGAGAATTTTAAATTAAAGACACCTTCAAATAAAGCAGAATGCAAGAGAAGAAATTGAGCAATGAAGGAACAGCCCTTATTTTTGTTAATTTATGCCCAATTAAATAAATGGACCAAAACTTATTGGGCCACACAGAAGGGTCTGAGTGATTCGTTGAATTTATCTTTTAATATCTAAGAAAAATCACATTGACATGAAGTAATGGACATCTGACAGTCTTACAAATGAACAACTGTAAGGTAACTCAGGAAATTGTGGGAAATCATCAGAAATGTTCTCCATCATAACATACTTGGAAGATAAAATGACAAAACAATCTAGGATAGAGATTTGGTTATATAATCCCTTAAGCAATCTTATTGAAGGCTTATAGCAATATTGATTTATGATCTCTTCCTAGCACCTCCTTTGGCCTCCTAAAGGTATGGACAGATTGTATAGGGATGTAGAGTAACAGCTTACTTCTGTGTTGCTGTGAACTGGGGATGAATTTACAGTTGAGCACAGTGTCTTCACCAACCTTGGAGATTGCTCCACTCAAAACAATGGAAGCTGTGTTTCTGACTCATACCTACTCTCTAAGGGATGTTCTATGACACCAATCCCTTTGTTCATGAGGAATTGTAAAGGATTACACAGGTTTGTATTCCACAGCCAGGGTATATATTGGAGGGAACCATGTTGATGTTACAGTTGGCATTCAAACTTCAATCATGGAAGCTTCCGTAAAACCAAATTCAAGCCAAAGCTTCTGCAGAGTCACAATTAACTTAAAATCTTGTAAGGAATGCAAAGCCAGATACTCTGCACTGAATGTTTATGTTTCCAAAAAAATTCATGGGTAGAAACTTTAACACAAAATGTGACAGTATTAAGAGGTAGAACATTTAGCAGAAATGATTTTTGTCACAAGGGTAGTGTACCTCATGTGTGATATCAATGAATTTATTAAAGAGACATCAGGGGCTAAAGAGATAACCCAGTGGTTAATGGCACCTGTTACTCTTGCAGAGGGCCTGGGCTGGGTTCTTAGAACCCATATGATCCATCACAACAGTCTGTAATTCCAAATCCAGGGCTTCTTGTACCCTTTTCTGCTGTCTCTGAGAATTGCACATATTTGCTATACATACATACATGCAAGGAAAATTAATACATATAAAATAAAAGAAAAAATAAATCTCACTTCATTAAGAAAACCCCAGAGTTTACTCATGACTTTCTGTTGTGTGAGGACACAGAAAGATGGGTGTGTATGAAGCAGGGATCTGGACCTCATCAGACACCAAATAGGATCACACCTTGTTCCTAGACTTATCTTGAAGATGGCCTTCATCACTCCAGCAAAGTTGCCTCTCAAGTCTTATCCTGCTGAGTAGAAAAAGAGACTGGACAGACCTAGGTTTTTCATAGGCTACTAATGAACATCCTAGTACAACCTTTCAGGGTGAGCGGGTGAGATGGGAAACACACAACCAGGTGTCCTGCAGGAAGCACTAGAGAAGCTGGCACAGGAGTCTGGCTTCCTGCAAGTTCTATGCTGGTGAAGGAATTGCACCAGAGTCAGAGCTGTGGCTCAGGAGCAGTGTATGCAGCCAATTGTCTGATATGAAGTCTTATTCCTTAAAAGGAATCTGCTGTGTTTCATTTCTGGCTTTACAACCAGCCAAGAGGGAACAGGAGTGGAAGCAACATGAGGAAAAGCAAAACCAGAGAAACAAAAACAAAATAAAGCAACAAACTCCTCACACACATATCCTTGCTGGATGACAGACTATCAATGGTGTACATTAGTGATACTGTGTGAGTTTCATGTAGCCAGTGAAAGGGGTAAACCAGATCAATGACTTGAGAAAGAATGATGAAAGAAGGGTCATGTATTGATTTTCTTGCTCATTCCACAAGAACTCCCAAACATTACATTCAACTGACTTAGGAGATCACTCAGAAGCTCCAAAAGAAACGTGCATACAAGTGAAATATCTGAGAGTTGATATAAATAGAAATTTTCCTATGAGACTCAATTTCCACCAGGTTTTAATTATCCTATTATTGTGATTAAATCAAGCCATTTGATAATAGTTGGCAATATGTTTATGATAATTCTTCAGGAAGATGTGGTCTTTCCTAATTGTGAGTAAGACTGATTTTTTTTTGTTGTGATATGGAGAGCCCACCTGTCATGTTCCAATGTTCAGTAAACCACTTTACACTCCATTGTCAAGACCTAACCTCTATTATGTTCAAGAAAAGTAAAAGCAGACATTAACAAGATAATTGCAATTGTGTCACCATTTAAGTACTGTGTACATCAAAATAGGTGATGAGTGTACTTCATTGTTAATGTGTGTCTTCTCCAGTTTGTGATGAGTGGTGAAATGCATTGGGTCTGGCATCTCTATGGGATACTTATACTTTGGGACCCAGCACCGAGATTGTACTATATTAAGCTTTCTAAAGTGATTCACGTTATAAAGTAATTTTCTTATGATTGGTGTTCTCAAAACATATACTGTAGGATCTTGTAACCACTAGATTTTGCTTGCCTAATATTAAAGAGGGTACAAATGGTCTCCACTGCCTTCTTTATCCTAATCTTTGCCACAATAAAAAAAAACTAACCTCAATTGATCTTATCTATGAAGTGTACCAGACTCTTGACATATATTGCATCAGTGGGTAGGCAGGTACCTTATTTAGAATAAATGTTATCAGTACCCTCTAAGGTCATTTCTTGAGGCCTAATGAGTGATTCATAAGCCACATTAGACTGAGAACATTGCTCTGATGGGAAAGGCACATGATTTTCAAGAGGGTCTGTTGGAGCACAGGATCCCTTTGCCTAGTCTCTTCTGTTGATTCTAGTGTGCTGCCTTATGGGAAGGAGAAGTTTTCCATCCCAGAATAAACCAGATTCAACTGTGTGACAAAATAAGGAAATGAACAAGACCCTGAGCATAATCAGGTGTCAGCAGAGTGCTGTGTCCTCAGTTGCAGCTGAACTTCTTCTAACAATGCAGATAAATCACACTGCTAAATCAGCAGTTCTTCAGTCTCATCACCATGAAATACAGCTAATGATGATAAGTGACTTTTATATCTTGTGGGCCTATGATGAGAATAAAACTGGAACAATATAAGAAAGGCCTTCAAAAGCAAAATGTTTTGAAAAGAGAAAAGGCACCTTACCAATCTAAGGTGGCATAAAACATTTAGATTTGCAGAAATCTTTTATGTATACCCAAGGGTTCAAGAAGGGTTTCCCTGAGAGCACACATGTCCTTTTTTCCCCTGCCATACTTTAAATCAGGCCCTGTCTTTTCATTACACAACTTGCACAATAAGAAGCCAGCTTTGATTCCTGACAACCTTTTGACTGTGGAATCTACTTGGCCAGAATAGAACTGAGGTATTCAGGCTAACTATTGGGTACTGCACAGTTCAGCTGCATTGCAAGGTATTATATGCTTTTAATTATTTACTCTGTTTTCCCAACAGAAATGCATCTATTCTCTAGTCCTTCTTGAGGTATAAGATATAAATTTAAATATACATGGAGACAGGTCACATAAGCTATAGGACTGAACGTTGAGATACAAAGAGAGCTATCAGTCTAAGGAACCCGGCTGAGGATGTCTTTGACAATTTATCCAATTTTTTTTTAAACAAAGACCCTTTGATAAACACTGCCAATGAGAAATAAGCTAGAATAAAAAGTAGTGGCAATGTTGAAGACTGTTTTTTTTTCTTAAGACAACAGATTTTTCCCCCTTGGCAATTTCTCATGGACATAAAAATATTAATATTGATTGCAAACTGATGTTGCCAGTTAAGGACTATTCTTTGCTTTCCTTAGTATGTGTTCTCTTCTGCCTACTGTGTGCCAAGATCCCCATAAAATTGTTCTTTTAAAGATATACCTACTGTTAATGAGTCAGTTTAGTACCACTGGTGCTATGAGCCTGAAGATCCACCCCATTCAGAAGGTTCTTGATCTCACGTGAGCTTTTCTATAATTCTTAGCACTGAGATGATAGTCATCTTCTACTGACTTGGCATGAGTGTTTTTAACTATTTGGATCACTTTATATAGACATGGAGATCAGCATTAGGAACAGAATAATGTCCAGACAACATATGCAGAATTAAAATTAATGAAATAATTTTTGTAATGTTTTCAGCATTGTTCTTGGCAGAATTATCACTCCATAATTTTGGAACAAATACTGTCACAAATAAAACACTTTCTGTGCTTTTGTGCCCAATTCTGTGAATTTGAGAGTCCTTTTTTAAAAAAAATATAAAATATTCCCAGAATCAACACTTAATAATTTTTCTACAAGGTCTTAGTTAATGCTGAAAAGACATCTGATTTCTAACATGCAGGCAACACTAAATGAATTAATATGTCTTTTTATATTACAGCAAATGTAAACATCCATTTCAAAGAGCTGGCTCTCAGGAATTTCAGTGCACAATGTGTATATGAGAAATGGGTTTGTTCATCCCCAAATCAAGTGCATTGACCAGTGCAGTTTCAAATCCCCAGAATTTTATTATTATTGGATCAAAGATATTACTTCCTTGGTTAACATCTGTTAGAGACTTTAAAGATGCTGTTGACTACATCACTAGAAGGCAAAGAGTAGGCATATCCTGTCTACTTCTTTGGAGACTGATATTAAAGTACTATGAAATTCAAACACAGTCTGTCTTTCTCCACAACATATGCTAGTTATGGTTTTAATGTGGAGTGAATGCCACCTACCTAATGAAGATTTCCCAAGGAAAATTAACAAATGCTGATCATCATTGCAGAAGTAAGTGGAAGGATAAACACACACACACACACACACACACACACACACACACACACACACACACAATTTCTTCATTACTATTGGAATAAAATGCTTTAGTGCACCTGCATTTTTGAGTAGGATCAGAACAACCACGATAATGAAAGGGAAAATTGAAGTTTGCTGAAGAAAGCCAATTCTATTAACAGTAAAAATTCAAGTGAAAAGATCTTATTCAAATGATCATTAAAACCAAATTTCATGGCCAATTTTGAAATAAAATCTTTCACACTTAATACTGAAATGTAATAACCCTCAAGGTTAGGTTTCAAAATAAGCAGATGACCTCATATAATCAATGAATTGCCCGAGTGCTGATTCTAAGATTCTAAAGATAAAGGGGACAGTGTGAGAACAATGTAATTAGTACTAGAGGTAAGAAATGAAATATGACAGGAACATGCTAAAACACTTTTTCACAGGGAAATGAGGATTCCATTGATAGAATATACCTGCTCCTGGTCTCCTCTGAAATCCATCCAAGATCAACATTGTTATGGGAAGATGTAAAAGGCTCCAATTAGTGTCATATTAAAGTGCATAAGGCCAGCATAGGTTTTAGAGGCAACTTAAGGCAGATTTCAAATGAAGCTCTATCCATAACCCTTATATGAATTGGGTAAAGTGAATTTGTTGAAAGTCACTTTCTTATTTATGCATTGAAAATAACAATCTCACCTTCAAAAAGTTTTGTGTTAATGATAAAAATGAGTATAAGATATTTTACCAAAAACTGACCCAACTGAATTATTGAGGTTGTTCTGATGTGTATCAGGTCTAAATCTAGTAGAGAGCAAACACAGGCAATCACTCAACTTGACAATAATTAAAGTCATCTTAATAACACAATTTTGTATTAAATTATTTAAATAATATGTGAATATATAAATATACTATAAAAACAATGTGTAGATACAGTAATAAATACACATTATTGTAGCTAGATTTTCCCTGCCTGGCCCAAGGTCAGGACAAATCTCTCACCTGCCAGTCCCACAGCCGCTCAGAGCCAACCACGTAAACACACAGAGACTTATATTACTTATGTACTATATGGCTGTTGCAGGCTTCTTGCTAACTGTTCTTATATCTTAAATTAACCCATTTCTATTAATCTATAAATTGCCATATGACTTTGTGGCTTACCGGTACTTTACATCTCGCCTGTCATGGCAGCAGCTGGCAGCGTCTCCCAGACTCAGTCTTCCACTTCCCAGAATTCTCCTGTCTCCTTGTCCCACCTATACTTCCTGCCTGGCTAATGGCCAATCAGTGTTTTATTTATTAACCAATCAGAGCAACACATTTAACATACAGAACATCTCACAGAACATTATAATTACATATATAAATACAAAATACCTGTTTATAAATACATAATACCTGATAATAAAAGGGAAAATTGAAGTTTGCTGAAGAAAGCCAATTCTATTAATAGCAAAAATTCAAGTGAAAAGATCTTATTCAAATGATCACTCAATTTTCAAGACCAATTTTGAAATAAAATCTTTTCCTCTTAATAATTATATAAATATATAATATTATTCATTTAATACTAATAATTTCCTCTAGCTAACATCTCTTTGGACAATATTGTCAATGCTAAAAGAAAGGTAAAAACTGAAATAGTTAAATGACGTTCACTGTAAAGCACATGAAAAGTGTATGTTAAATCTTGCCACCATGTAAAGAAACTTTTCTAAGCATCAACTATGAAGTTCTGATCAGCATTTTAGAACTTAATGGAAGAATAATAACACACAGCCCAAAGCGCTAAATAATACTATGGGAAATTTGATCCTAGTATACAACATGCATGAACTGAGCAGCACAGATAAGAACAGTACTCTTAACAACTATCTCTAGTCAGCATTTTTATGTCACAGGATACCCCTATGAGGTCCTGGTCTATTAAAGGCTTTCTTCAAGAATCTCAGGACCATATGATAGAGCTGACAAGTATTATATTTTAGATTGGAATAATGGCTTTCCAGCTTTGGGAACTCTGCTATGTGCATACACTACTCACACATACATACATGCACAGAGGGAAGGAGGCAAAGAGAGAATGGCATACTGAGTACCGGGAAAACTTCCATATTCAAACAACTACCCTATGAATATAAGCAAAAGGGAAGCAGAGGCACAGGCAAGCAAAACCACCGAAAGTTAGAGAGGTCGCCTATAATTGTATAAATGCAGCTGTTATAACTACTAGTTTTTGTCAGCTTTAACTTTCAGCTTGAGGCTAGACACACCAAATTTTGTGTGCTATTGTGTCTCACATCTTACTGGAGGGAAAAAATCTCCCTGAAGAATATTTCAATTCTTTGGTTAAACCTTCAGTTTGGGTGTTAAGGAACTGTCTTCTTTAATGACTGAAAGAGAGAACAGCACAGAGGTCTCCTTGTCTGTGTATAGCAGTATATGACTTGGTACCTTAGGTACTGAGAGGCATTGAGACAATTCACAGGTGAGGAAATTTCAGTTCACATGATTCTAACAACTTGTCAAGGGCCCATGACCAGTAGATATTACCAGAACTCAGATTTACAGTCTACCTTTCACCACATAAAGTTGTCTTCTTCCAAGAAATTGCCTCTGACTTGCTATACTCAGTTACAAGAATAATAACTGTAAAAGTTCCCTTTTTCCCAAGGCTTAAAGAGATAAATATATCTAAGTCTGATCCATTAGCACTGATTTTTACCTCATTACATATATACTTAAAAAGGTGTGTGTGTGTGTGTGTGTGTGTGTGTGTGTGTGTGTGTGTGTTTGGCTTTAAGCAGTAGAGAGAGCTCACCAATGAATAGATTGATGCTCAAGCATTAAGGTGCTCTAATTTCCTAAAGACAGTCACTAGCCTTAGTAGTCCTACTGCATGCTACCCTCTAAATAGTGCTTTATGATATCTCTATGTTTGATATGTTGAAAACAGAAATTTCAAGTTAACTGTAAAATCAGAAAATAAATAAGTTCAACTTTTTAAAGTGGGTTTGTATTTAAGATGTGATTTAAGGCAGGGAGTGAAGACCTCCAAGAGAAAGACAACATTAATTAATTACATTGTTATTTATTTCAAAAAAACTTGTCCAAAAAGAGAGAAAGCAAAAACCATCTCCCAAAGACAGAATTGTTCTGCCAGAAAGATCAGTATTAACTACTATTTTTAGGCTTTTCCTCAATATTGCCTATTTATATATCAACAGAATTCCTAGAGGATAAGCATTTGTCTTAAAATACTCAAGTTTCATTTCAAAAGCCATCAATTAGCATAACCAAATTGCCACTTGTCTGGGTAGGCCTCTGGCAATTATTTCCATATTAAGGGAGTCACAGGTGCAGGGATGGGTACCAGACTTTCTGTTAATCTATACTTAATCTTTTATAAGTTTAGTTTTTACATAACCTCAGTTAAAACATTCCTACTGCATGCACTCTGAAGGGTATAGAACATCTGCACATGTTCTATATGGTCTCTAGTTATCAAAATCCAAGTTGTTGTTTTATTATTAGTGTCAATGAAAGTTTCCAGGCACATGTTTCACTGTGGGCATTGCCAAAATCCCCAACTTTTGTCCCTTCTGGCTTCTCTGTGTCAGGAGAAGAATCTCAACATACACTCACTTCCCCAACACAGGCCTCCTACAGTGGATGCACAGCCTTCTCCACAGAAAGGCCAATCTTCCTTTCAACTTTTCAGTAGGGGGGAATGAGACTCAGGATGGACAGGCACTTGTTTTCACTTAGATAATGATGTTTCTATGGCTGCATCATATTGGCAATCAATCAGTAGTTCACAAGTTAGGAAGCCCCTGGCTTTGGACCTCTGAACTCCCCCCCTCCCTGTCCCTGTCCCTCTCCCCCCCTCCCCCCTCTCTCCCTCCCTCTCTTCCTCTCTAAAACTTGAGTACCTGAGACTAGACCACATCCAAGGACATAGATTGTCCACTGCAGATCTGATCTCTAACTTACCCTATAGCTACTTCAGATTTGAGCTATCAAGAAACTGAGAGGAAAAAAGTAAAAGATACCAGACTCTTCCCCAAATTGACTTTTTCACCACCTCATCCTAGAGACTTACTTCATATATTATTTGTTTGTTTGTTTGTTTCCGTTGTCCCCAAGCTACAGAAGTAAGAAGTAAAGTTTACCTGCTCAGTTTTTCAGGATTGGAGTTTGCAGAAGGTAGGGTTCCAGAGCAGAGGTACCTCTTGGAGGTGACAGAATTTCTGGGGAAGTTAAGCAAAGTCTTTGTAATGCAAACCTGGGGAGGCAGATGCCTTCCAAGGACTTTCAGCTTGTGGTGCCCTGGGTGAAAGACCCTGAAGAGACCACCAGAGACAAGAACTCACCAAAATTCAAAAGCAAGGTTTATTTCACTTCAAGCCAGGACATAGTGGAGGCTAGAGGAGGTGCCTGCCCCTCTGTAAGCTCAGTTCTTAAAGGCAAAAACCATGAAATAAGGTTACATCATTTAGGGATGTTAGTACAGGTACAGTTCTGATTGGCTCAGGTTTTAGGGGCTTTCCAGAATTTCTGTGTTATCTTACTTTGTAGTTTTAACCCGTTGTTTGTCAAACTTTATAGATTACTTCTGGCATTGAGGCACTCTATGGGTAATCAATTGTTACCAGATAGTCCTTCAAACATCCTGACTTTGTAGTTTGACCACCTCCAGCACTGGAGCATTCTATGGTTAATCAGTTGTTAATCACAGAACATCCGGACTGTGTCCTGGGATCTGAGTCAGCAGCTCTGAGAATTTTGAAACTCAGGCTGTTTCAAGTGAGTATGAGGGGCTTGCTCAAAATGGGGGTGTTTGGGTTCTTCAAGCCCACTTGAAATTACTCAGCACCGCTGACCCCACCCCAACGCCTCAGGGGCTTTTGTGGTTAGACCCAGGAAGCAGCCATCTGTAGCATTTTCCTTGTCACCTCAGACATGCTGTTTGCCAGAGAGCCTATGGTTTGTCCTGTCCTTCTGGGACTTCTGTCCACGAGTCCCAGGGGCTTCTATTCCAGCTGGTTTGTTGCTCACCTCTGACTGCACTCAGCACAGAGAAGGAGCAGCAACCAGCATCACTGCTACTGGCTAGGAGAGCTTAATTTGTGTGAAGGGCCCCTGGGGTGGACTAAGGAACTCACATTTCAGACAGCCAGAGCGTATGTAGGCTGGGAGCTCTGTGACTGCAGGCAGGAGCACTCTCATCCTGGCTAAAAAGCAACCTTGGCACCAACTTCCCTCATCAGTGAAGCAGTGATATGGCCTCCAGGAAGCCTAGTAGCAGCAGCGGGGTACTAAATTCTCCACTGGCTGCAGTGACCCCCAACCCCACCCTACCTGGGTCATTGGTAGGCTCACCTATATGGTGCAGAATGGTGGCCTCTGAGATGTGGAGGCACCTCCACTGGGACTGCAGCTGGAGGCACAGCTGTTTCAGGGGAGCACAAAGCCCAGCATGAGCTTAGAAACCCACTTTTCTCCTGCTGCCCCAAATGCACTGCTCATCTCAGGGGCCTGATTCTGCCGCTATCCCTAGACCCTCCCTCTCCAGCTCCTTGCCTCTTTCTGTGGATAATCCAGTGTTCCCAGGAGAGCGAAGGAGGCATTTCTCCCTTTTCATTGTCCCTAAGAGCCTCCCTGCTTTGACCTTAACAGACACTGTGCAGGCTCATGAACACGTGATTCCCATCCAGAATATTTAGGTGACTGGTGCCCCCATTAATCTCCAAGCTGACCCATTGTAACATTCATTCCTACTAAAAGCAGACTTGCATAACCCCATCTGAAAGGACACATTCCTGCTATCTGTGATCTGATAAACTATGGCTTCTTTAAACTTTACAAGCTTTACAGGTGAAAACAAAGACCCTTTGAGGCTGTGCCCCCTTACATTTTTACTTTCACACCCCGTTGTAATCTCTGGGTTTTACACAAAATCCAGACTCCAGAGAAAACAGCAATCTGTTGCGGGTAGATATTTATTGTTTTTGTTATACATTAACAACTAACTGTTTAGCAACTGTGCTGTGTGTCCTGCTCTACCCGAAAGCAGAAGTGTGGCCTTTTGAAATCACTTTTCACATGGCTGTCAGAATTCTACTTACAAGGTACTAATTACTAATAATGTGGCGTTTTAGAGAATGCCTATTATAGATTGCTTGAATTCCAAAAAGAACAGACAACAGCTCAGGGACAGTGTGCAAAATAAGGGACTGGAAGTTTTGAGGTTTCCAATTCTGCGATCCTGCCTTGGAAACTACTAATATAATACAATACACTGGCTTGTTATGATCTATATCTGATAATTTTCTGTACCAATTAAATCCAAGTGCAAGTTACTGAAGTCCTTTCACAAGTTTTAAAGAGTTGTAAACACCTTAATGTCTTTTTTGTAGTTTAGTCATGCTTTCCAAGCTACTGTGGGGGGGTGTGTTCCCAAAAATATTGTGCACCCTAATACACTTATCTGGGGTCAGAGAACAGAACAGCCACAATATTAAACATAGAGTGTCAGTGACACTCATACCTTTAATCCTAGCATTTCAGAGACAGAAATCCCTCTGGATCTCTGTGAGTTCAAGGCCACATTGGAAACAGCCAGGCATGGTGACACACGCCTTTAATCCCAGGGAGTGATGGCAGAAAACAGAAAGGTATATAAGGCATGAGGACCAGAAACTAGAAACATTTGGCTGGTTAAGCTTTTAGGCTTTGGAGCAGCTGTTCAGCTGAGACCCGTTTGGATGAGGACTGAGAGGTTTCCAGCCTGAGGAAATAGGATCAGCTGAGGAACTAGCAAGGTGAGGTGGCTGTGGCTTGTTCTGCTTCTCTGATCTTCCAGCATTCACCCCAATAACTGGCCTCAGGTTTGATCTTATTAATAAGACCATTTAAGATTCATGCTACAAGCTACAATAAGTATTTGAAAATTATTCCATGGAGAAAAGTCAGATTAAAAATTCAATTTAGAAGTAAACCTACTGATGTTAGTTCTCAATAAGAGGAATTAAAAACAAAATACATCAGAAACAAAGAAAAAAATAATGTATTGGACTTCTTTAAATGAATTGGTTCTCAATGTCCATACATAAAACATACAAAGGCAAAAAAGACAATAATGATACCAAGAAGATGCAAATGATATAGTTATTGAAAAACTTGTACTCATAATAATAAAGAACCTAATAGTGGTGAGACAGTCAAATTAAACATTGAGTTGGAATCTAAATATACACATATGAACAGAAGATATTCAAATTCATAAGTCCATACAAACATTCTCTCTATTATTTATCATTAAGTAGTAAAATATGATTATTAGAGCTGCAATAAGAAATGCTCACACACTTATCAAAATAAGACATTTTTAAGCAAGTAATATCAAGTACTGTTGAAGACAAGGAGGCTCTAGGATTCCTGACAGGCCCTGCCATTGGGGATATACTTTGGAAAACACTTGGGGAGTTGTTTTAAAACTTAACCACAAATTTATCGTATCTCACAAAAAAAAAAAAACCTTCTAGCTATCCATTCCTGAGTAATAAAATTTATGTTCACATGAAGACTTGTGTACAAATGCTCATTACTGCATCACTTGTAGAATCCTAAATTACAGGAAGCAAACTCATGTTAAGCGTAAAAAAATCTGACGTATCCATACATATACAGGCAACACTAATACATATGAGATAATGATTAAACTCAATAGTATACCAATTAGAAATCCTTAATTAGAAATGCATTTATTAAAAATAAAATCAGGACATCACAACAATAACAGAAGACTAACTGTAACATACATAAATATAAACATGATAGGCCCTACTAAAGACATTGGGGAAGAGAAAAAATAAAGCCTGGTTCCATTAGTTATGAAAATTCCAGTAGAAATAGGATGATGATTGGCTAGATCAGGGGTGGGAGTGGAGCTTTACAGCAAAGAATAAATTTTCAAGACAAATAGCCATGTTCAAAAACTGGAGTATGGCAATGGATACACAATTCTAGAAGTTTAGTAAGTCACTGAATTATTTAATTTTGACAGACTATTAACTTTATCATTAGGGAATAGTATAATTTTAAAAAAAAAATCTTAAAATTTTCCATTTTTTTTTCATAGCATTCTCAAATAAGTGGAGTTTAAATAGGACAGTCTAACACTTGGGAAAATTTTAACAATATGAATACATCTGTGGAACTGATAAACATAAATACTTTCAAATTCGAATCAAATACATAAGTAATGCAAATTTTTAAATAAGTGAAAATCTTGAACAGCATTATACCATGTCATAATAAATTAAGAAAGATGGGGTCAACATGATCAGTCAGTCACTAGTGTAAAATAAAAGAATAATGGGACAATATGTTCAATTCAGTGTCACAATTCAGAAAATAAAACACAGAAAACACTAACCATTAACAAAAAGATGTTTGTTATCAAAGAATACTGTTGCATGAATCTTAAATGATCTTATAATAAAAACCCAGAGCCAAATAACAGGGTGAAAGCTGAAAAATCAGAGAAGCAGAGCAAGCCACAGCCACATCCTCTTATCTCACCAACTCCTCAGCCTGAAAGGGAGCAAACTCCTGTCTCCTCCTGCCTTATACTCCTTTCTATGCCCAGCCATATCATTTCCTGTCTCAACCCTCCTAGAGCTAGGATTAAAGGTATGTGATCCCAAGTGTTGGAATTAAAAGTGTGAGCCAGCACTGCCTGGCTCTGTTTCTCTTTTAGCCCAGAGTGGCCTTGAACTCACAGAAATTCAGACAGATCTCTGCCTCTGCTTCCGGAGTGCTAGGATTAAAAGTGTGTGCCACCACTGCTGACCTCTATGGCTAACTCTGGGGCTAGCTCTGTCCTCTGATCTTTAGGCAATCTTTATTTTTTAGATTACAAACAATAATATCACCACAGAATACAGCCAAAATAAGTTCTTATATTGTGAGTAGAAGATATTATAAAGCATCACTTAGCAAAAATGTGTTGGAGTGCTAGAAAGGCCAATTATTTGCCTAACATAATTCATCAGTTGCATTTGCAACTGTTTTCCCAACATAAATGTGACCTTTGACAATTTTTTATTATTTACTGGAAATGTATTTCTTCAAAACTGTAAACGATTTCTGAAAATCCATTTCTGTCTTTCTAAGTCATTTCACAGGTTCAGATGATAAGCAGATGGCAGAGAAGATGCATTTGTGTATTACACAGTGAAAGTCCACTTACACTTGGAGATAAAATGAATGAAACATTAAATATGACTTTGCTTCTTAAGTTGGTATATTCTTTTTTACTGGTTTACACATGTGTTGAAAACATACATTGATTTTTAGATTTACATACTATTATCTAAATTATTTCTGGTGTCTGAAAAAAACCTGCTATAACCAAGCTACAAAAGGGAATTTTAAAAGTGTCCATAAGTGTCCATATATGTGGATGCATATATATATGTGTATATTTCAGCTTAAATAATACATAAGAATTCATATATATATATATATATATACTCTTCCAAGGTTATCATACTAATATACTAATAACAGGGAGGTTTTAATAAAGTATTTACAAATAATTTTGCTAGAGTTCAAAATATTAATTTTCAAAACAATGTCTTAAAGTATATAAATATCATGCCAGGATATCTTGAATATCTTGAAATAAAATAATACATTTTAGACCTAGCTTTCCATTCATTTAAAGAACATGACATAATAAATTCACAAATAACTTTGGATGGCATAAATGGAAGGAATGAATCAAACAGGCTAAATTGTTCATGGCAGTTGCATTGGTATCACTTCCTGGCCAAAAAAAAAAAAAAAAAAAAAAAGGACCAAGAAAAACGGAAATCTTTCCAAATGTTTTTCTAAGTAACAATGACAGGTTATGTCAAGAGAAAAGGCCATTCGTTCTTTTAATCTATTTCCAAAGACCTTAACCAGAGATGAATAAAATTCATTGAAAGCTACTTCACTGGACTGGGAGCAGAATATTCCAATGAATATGTCCATAACGCTTAAATAGTGGTCATTCCAGAGACAGGGCACCAACCAATGATTCATTTCCTCGGTGCCACACTTATGTTTGACCAGCTCTACCTGGAGCATAGAAGAGGACTTGATGCTTGTAAGGAGAGCCTCAATGGTCTCTATAAATCAATTTATTAAGGGGTTCTATGGGGAAAACAGATCACTGATACAGAATGAAGCAACACTGTTTCCTCTTCATCTCCCGGGGAAAGATGGGGAAATCTCCAGATCAGGTGCCCAAACCGTGTGTCAGGAAACCTTCCAAACCCGAGAGAGAGCTTGAGACCTCTTCCACTTCCCCATTATAGAGGTCACATAGGCAGGCAAAAGAAGCAAGCACTGCCTCTCTCAGTCTAGATAGCCCAAGTTCATGGGGGGAACGAATTCCCACTACACATGCTAATATGGTATCCGACTTTTCGATACTCTTGGAGAGTTGGTGGTTTTCAATTTCCAATTTAAGATTGTCTTTTGAGCAAGGCAACCAAGACCCAGAAATACGAACATGATATGTACTCACTCATAAGTAGATATTAGCTGTTAAGTAAAGGATAGTCATGCTACAACCCACAGATTCATAGATGGTAGTTAAAGAGGAGAGATCTAGCGGGGATACATGGGAAGGTGAAAGAGAATAGATTTTGTGGATGGACTGAGGATGAGTGGGGATGGGAACAGGAGGGGTCAGGTTGAGGAGGAGGCACAGAGGGAGAGAGCACAGGAGAGAGGACCAAAATAGGTGGGCATTTAGCGGGCAATGTGGAAACCTAGTGCAATGGAAACTTCCTGGAACCTAGGAAGCTGTCCCTAGTGAGGACTACTAGAAATGAAGGATATGGAGTCTGAAACAGCCATTTCTATAACCATGCTAGACTCCCAGTGTTGGGACTGGGATGCCAACCCAGCCACAAAATCTATGACCCACAATCTGGCATACCTGCAAGGTGGTCTGGGACAATGTTAGTTCAGACCCTATGTGAGTGACCAACCAATGACTGTCTAACTTGAGGTCCATACCAGGACAGGGAGCCCATGCCCAGCACTGCCTGGATGGTCAGGAACCGGACAGGAGCTGAGAAGCTCTGAGACTAGGGTAGAGCCAAACACAGCTCTCAGGGGTGAGGGGGGGCAAGGGGGTGGGTGGGGGATTTAATGAAATGATTCCTAATGATATTCTTCTGTACTCATGGATAGGTGCCTACCACAGTCATCACCCAAAAGGCTTGCTTCAGCAGCTGATGGATTTGGGGGAGAGAAGAGGTAGGGCAGTTGGGAAGAGTGGAGGGAGGTGAGGCTGAAGTTGGGATGTATGGTATGAGAGAAGACTAAATAAACAAATTTAAAAATAAAAGAAGCTGCCTTGTGACATGAAACACAATTTTAAATTACTAATGTTATTTAAAAGCCATGGATCCTTGGGTATTTTCGTTCTGGGTCAAGACAAGATAATTCCTTAAATATATTTTTAAGGAACAGTGAGAGATATAGATAAGGCAGGCTCTAATTATGACATGAGCCACCCGTAATCAATAGACTGGTTTCATATGTTGCATCTTAAGCAATTTGCTTCAAATCCAGGTTGTCTAATGAGCCAGAGCTCAGCTAACAGCAGTCTATATATGGATGAGTGCCAGATTTTCCGGGCAACATCAGTTGTGAGTTTAATTTTTCAATCCATTTGTGATGATATGGAGTAATTTGGCAATGACAGTTCAGAATAATGAATGACGACTTTGGCCTTTTATTCTAGTTGCCGTTGAAGCTTTACCTCTACCACATATTAGCAGAGTTATGTGGGCTATATTACACATTGAATAGGCCTCTAATGACTGCTCTGAATGATTTTTAATATTGACGTAATGCAGTTCTATAGTGCTATCAATAATATTAGTAGCTAAATAGCAAGCAAATTCCTGCTTCTTTTCATTTCTTGTAAAGTGACCTTGACAAATTGCATATGATCTCTAAACTCTGTGAGATATATATATATATATATATATATATATATATATATATATATGTAAAAATGATGACCTTACAATCATTCAGAGAGTATGTAAAGTCAAAAATGCATGACTTGTACTCTGAAAACTTAAGACTGTCATGAAATTCAGAGTCTGATTCTAACTTTAAAAGATACTGTAATGCTATGACATAGGAGTGTTAAGTATATAATTCCCTGAGCATCCTGCAGGGTAAGGAGGAGCTTCTGAAGGTTCTCAGGTATCTCTGTTATCTTCACTTCACCTCAGCTTTACCTTTCACCTCATTTCTCTTGGGTATTAAAAACACAGACACAGGCACTATTTCAAGTCCAGTTTCACTTCCAGGGTCTCAAGGTGAGGAGATGGCTCAGTGGGAAAAAACACATACCACATAAGCCTGGTGACCCGAGTTCAGATTCCTAGAATTATACAGACCACTGACACAGTAATGCAAGCATCTGTAATTGCAGTGTGTCGATGGGGTATGAGAGTAAGAGAATCTGGCTGTAGAAAGCCAGGGGCATTTTCCCAACCAGCATGGTGGGGAAGAGGCTGTCTCAAACACGATGGAAAGGCAAAGACAAACAGCCACAGATCTTCCTCTGACTCCTGCTCACATGTTCTGACACATGTACCCAAACTCCCCTACACAGCACAAATTCACACAACCCACAAAAGAGAACAAATTCAGACTCTCAAAAAAATAAATTTTACTATAAACAGAGAGGATGACAAAGAAGTAACAATATTGTTATGGTTGGCTCTTTTTATAAATAAAAATGATTGCTTGAATATTAACATAGCAATAAAACTCTGTATTGAACATGTTTTAAATTTATGTCAGAGGAGTCTTAATTCTTGATTTTATATGATACTGATAATTTGCCTGGCTGACCACATTTACCTAAAACTGCAGACAGATGTCTCCAAACAAGGCAAAATAAAACAAATAATACATGACAGTTCAATCTGAAAACATTGTCACTGAACATAGTACATATTATGAGCAACATCACCATTTAGGTATAATTTAATTTTAGAAATTCAATATTTTCTAAGATCATATAACTTACATTGGCTTAACTAACATGTTTGTATTTTTATATGCTCTGAATGTTTATATACAGTAGAAATTTCAATCAACTTGAAAGCCTGTAATTTAGGCCTACATAATTTAGATTATCTGAGTCTCTTTCAACCTTTGTATCTAAGATAAAACACTTTACATAATAACCTAAAACATTGCTTTCATTGATATTAAACCTCTAGAGCTTCCATATAAAAAGTAAAAAGCATATTTTATTTTATGTATGTCATTTCAGAAATATTTGTTTTGTCTAACATATTAAATTCTTTCAACTGTTAATAACCAGTCATATTTTTAAAATATTTATAAGGTATATATTAGTATATCCCTATCTACGGTATCTAGTATTGTTAACATTATGAGAAGTTTTAAATTCTTTTTGTTTTTGAAGGTTTCAGCCTATTTTCTTCTGTCACTGCTTACGGCTTAGTTACTGGGTCCTCAAAGCAGAAATTGAGAGAGTGTGGTGAAGGAGACAGCAATCACAGATCTATATCCTGTTTGCCTTACTGACTCTCTGCTGACTGCAACAGCAAGTCTGCTTCTTCTCCACTTCCCTCTAGTGGAAAACACTCTGGCTACCATAGGAACAGACACTAACCCAAGCAATGAGTGGGGTTGCACTGTTAAGGCTCCCTACTTCATGGCATTTCCTTTCTAAAGAAGTCGTGGAACTGTGATTTCTACTTTAAAGAAAACTCATAGGGTGGTAACTCTACTATTTGATAGTGCCACAGGTTATATAACTTCAATAAAATGAATGTATTATCTTGAATTCTGGTGACAAGCATCCAGAGGCTAAGGTGATGAGAACACTATTACTTCTATCTCCAGTGTTCTGAAACTTGACCTAAATAAATTAAGAGGGGAGGACTTGCTTTGGTTCATGATGTCACAGGCATCATTTCATGACTTTACATCATAAGAGGAACATGTGGCAGAGAAGCCTCTTCCCACTGTGTACTAAGGAAGCAGTATGAGACAGGACAGAACTGAGATCAGGTATAATCTTCAAAGTTACAACCATAGTGACATACTGCATCTTTCCTCAATCTCTAAGGCTTTCAAGCCCTCCTCCCCCTAACAGATCTACCATCTGCAGACCAGACAGTTACCATGTTACCATTATGGACACTGATGGTCTTCTGAGGCATCTTTCTTGGGCTCTTAGATCATTACTTTCTCTGCATTTTTCACTTGGTTCTTTGTCCATATGTGTCTGTGTCCTGATTTCCTCTTTTATTTTTTTATTTAAAAGAAAATTATTCACTTTACATACCAACCACAGATTCTCCTCTCATCTCTCCTCCTGGTCCCCCACCACCACCATCCCTCCCCGACCTACCACACAACTACTCCTCCAAAAGTGTGAGTCCTCCCATGGGGGGACAGCAAAGCCTGGTACATTCATTTGAGGCAGGACCAGGCCCCTCCCCACTGCATCAAGGGTGAGCAAGGTGTCTGACCATAGATAATGGGATCCAGAAAGCCAGTTCATGCACCAGAGATAGATCCTGATCCCAATGCCAGGGGCCCCTCAAATAGACCCAGCTATACAATCTGTCTCTTGTATGTACAGGGTCTTTCTCGTGTGGTCCCATGCAGATTCCATAGCTGTTGGTCTAAAGTTCATAAGTTCCTAGGAGCTTGGTTCAATTCTCTCTTATAAACCCCCTTCCCTCTATTTGCCTGAACTCCCGGAGCTGAGATCTCCATGAGTAAACTGGAGACGAGGTGAGGCAATAGAGAGTAGGGGATGGGGGATGAGAACATGGGGGAATGGGACTGTTGAGCTAGAGGAGGGATGAAGTGGGAGAGCAATGAAAGAGATATCTTGATAGAGGGAGACATTATGGGTTAAGGGAGACACATGGTGCAAGGGAAATTTCCAGGAATCCACAAGGACAACCCCAGATTTGACTACCAGCAACAGTCACAAGGACAACCCCAGATTAGACTACCAGCAATTGTGGTGAGGGTGCCTGAACTGGCCTACTCATGCAATCAGATTGGTGAATACCTTAACTGGCATCATAGAGCCTTCATTCAGTAACTGATGGAAGCAGATGCAGAGAGCCCTCTTATTTTTAATCTTAAAAGACATTTACTTATTTATCTATTTATTTATTTTGTGGGTATTTGTATGTTTCTATTTGGGCAAGAGTTCATTCCATGGTACATGTAAAGGTAAAGGAATAACTTGTAGGAGTCAGTCCTTTCCTTATACTATGTGGGTCGTGGGTTTAGAGGTTACCTAGATTGGTAGCAAGTGCCTTTGGCCATTGAGCTATCTTGCTACTTTGAAAAATTACTTCCTCATGTAAAAGCAGCTAACATATTGGACATGGACTGAGGCCTACTTGAAAGACTTTAACCATCACTTCAGAGATTATCTATAAGTATAATCAAATTGTGAAACAGAAAGGATTAAGAATAGCAGATATGAATTGAAAGTACTTCAAAATCAATCCATAATCCTTATGAATATTCTTCAAATTTTATTTCACTGGAAGTTATGTTTAAACTTATAAAAATATGTGTGTTGTATGTACTACAAAGCATGCTGACTAGAGGAAAATAGTCAGAAGTTTAAAAGAGCCCTTTTGACCTTTAAAATGAGATGCTTTTCTTCACTCCAGACATTGGGAATTATTTAAATTTTTATTCTTTTAGTCAAATGACAATCATGAAATAATTAAATCTCAAGTTTAAGGTATGTTCTCATGAGAATGTGAAATTCCTCCAACTTTAGAGAGTAAATTAAACAGTGATGTTTAGAAATGCTTATTACACAATATTATGCTGTGGATATCTCTCTGTGTAAATAAAGTTCTGATTGGCCAGTGGCCAGGCAGGAAGTATAGGCGGGACAAGAGAGTAGAGAATTCGGGGAAGTAGAAGGCTGGAGAGAGACACCGCCAGCCGCTGCCATGAGAAGCAACATGTAAAGACACTGGTAAGCCATGAGCCATGTGGGAAAGTATAGACTAACAGAAATGGGTTAATTTAAGATAGAAAAAGTAGATAACAAGAAGCCTGCCTCGGCCATACAGTTTCTAAACAATGTAAGTTTCTGTGTGCTTTCTTGGTTGGGTCTGAGCGACTGTGGGACTGGTGGGTAAGAGATATTTGTCCTGACTGGGCCAGGCAGGAAAACTCTAACTACAAATGGCGTCCAATGTGTTGACAAGAGTTTCCACCTAAAACCTGACAAAAAAGATTCTAAGACGGAGCTAAAAACAGCTTCCTAATTGTCTCTCTCAAGTTAGCAGCAGCATGCCGGTTTGAGCTACTATGGTGGGTTCCTGGGTTCCTGGCATGTGCGTCTGACCTGCAGTGCGGCGGGAATGAGGAGTCTACAAGCGGCACTTTACTCTGCTGTGTGGTAGATTTAGCCTTTGCTAGTTTAAAAAAAAAAATTCTGGACTATGCACTGCTTTGATAGAACTGCTTCTGATAGTTGATGGTACACATGGCTCCAGACCCAGAGCTGGCAGTGAACTGTACCACCGCCATGTGGGGAAGCGGAGGTGGGCAGAGCCAGCAGCCACAGTGGCGTTTCAGTCTTACAAAGATGGATATTACACACAGAGTCTGGTTTATGTTGTCTTTGGGATTTTTAACTGCAGAAAAAGATTTGATCATAAAAGCTGTTGAGTTAAACAAATATGTAAATTTTAAAGGTACCTTGACTTCAAAATTTGGATATAAGGATATGTTGCTTTGGAAAGGAGTCTCTGCTTTTGTTTCCACAGAAAGCCTGAGGCTTTGGATTTGTTCCAGATTACGATATATCAGGTTTGATCAGCCAAGTCCACCTAAAAGACCTCCGATGACACCATGGCCCAGATGATCTGACATCCAGAATGGTTTCAAGGCAACTGGCTCAGAGGTTCACCCTAATGGACTACTCTATAATCCTAAAGTTTTCTTTGTATCCCCTAAAGATACAGCACACCCCTCCAGCAGGAAGTAGTAAGAAAAACTACGCCCACATTCCCAAAATTATCAAGCTGGCTTTGGAGATGGAATTGGCTCACTCCTTCTCTAAATCCAGACATATTGCTAAAAAAAAAAAAGGTTAAGAGATTCTTATGTCCCAAATCAAAAGAGCCCTCTGGTGTGGGACAGAGAAAAACCAATATTTTTCTTTAAAACAGTTTGATTATAAATGAGATCTCTTTCTAAAGAAGAAAGGGGGATATGATATAAATATAATAGGATAAAAGGGTAGATTAGGGAACTTACTTCTAAAGGGCAACAACTTGTTTAAAATGTTTTACATTGGTTTAGATTTTAGTCTATTGATACAAACTTAGTTAATTTTGTTATATTGTGTGTATATTTCTACTCTTGTTTAAGGTATTATGTTCATATAGCTCATTTAAAATTGTAATGGATAATTAAAAATAGATTAATAACTGGTCATCTATGATAATCATACTCATAGCCATGTTAGTTAAGTCTTCTAGGTATACACAGAGATATTTCAGATAGATAGGTAATCTTCAAACACTTCAAAGGTCTACAGAATATGGCATTTAAAGTATTTTTAAAATTTAGACTTTCTGGACAGTGAGACATGTCTGCTCCTGGCAACACCGATTTACTTCAGAGAGGAGAATGGGCATTGAAGACACTTCATATCTTATCTTCACCTTGGCAAAAATAGCCATTTGGGCAAGAAACTGTTCTTGCCTGGACTGCTTGATCAACTGGACATGCAGGACCCATAGAAAGGTGACCACTAAACTTTGCTTGACAAAATGGTCCTTCAGGCTCCTGCTTCGCAGAGGAAACTGCCAGACATTCTACAGGACACTGAGAGAAGTGATCAAGAGACTCTAGCCCTGTGGGCTGAAGACAAATGCCCCAACTTTACAAAGGAACATTAGGTGACTGTCCAGGCTGCCAGCTGTCTCTGTCTACTCTTGCAAGACTCCCAAAAAATGCTTGCATCCTTCTCCAGGTTCTCAGGTAATATTATATCCTTCTGAGGTCTTTGATGTGGTTGAAGACTAGATAGTTATAATTTCCTCAATTATGATAAAAGATAAGTTAGATATAAAACCTTAGACTCACAAATATAAGATAGATAGGATATCTTCTTTAATATTATAACTGTAATTCTTGCTTGATAATTGTTTTGTTATATGTAATTGTACTATGTAAAAGTTAAAACCTTCCTAAAAAAAAAAAGAAAGAAAAGGGGAAGTGCTGTGGATATCGCTTTGTGTAAATAAAGTTCTGATTGGCCAGTGGCCAGGCAAGAAGTATAGGCGGGACAAGAGAGTAGAGAATTCGGGGAAGTAGAAGGCTGCAGAGAGACACCGCCAGCCGCTGTCATGAGAAGCAACATATAAAGACACTGGTAAGCCATGAGCCATGTGGGAAAGTATAGACTAACAGAAATGGGTTAATTTAAGATAGAAAAAGTAGATAACAAGAAGCCTGCCTCGGCCATACAGTTTCTAAACAATGTAAGTTTCTGTGTGCTTTCTTGGTTGGGTCTGAGTGACTGTGGGACTGGCGGATAAGAGATATTTGTCCTGACTGGGCCAGGCAGGAAAACTCTAACTACAATATTATTTCAGAAGCAATAGTTTAGAAGTTAAAAGGTTGGACTCAAACGTCCAGTAGACAAGCATATAGTTTAATATTTATTACTTTATTGCCATACAATGCTAATAAATAAATAAATTTCAGTGAACTTTCTAGATTTATGTTTTATTTTCTTTCATATATGCATGTGGAGCACATAATGCATAAACAAAATGCATACATTAAATCACTGATATTTATAATTTTTAGACTTTGGTGATTTTCATTTAGGATTAAAATCATTTATTCTTTAAAAGACAATTGTAAATTTATAAAATTAGATTCATGTTTACTATTATTATGTCAAAAGTGCAAAATGAAACCTTCAACATGAATGTTTTTCACATATTTTCAAATACCAAACTCAAGTTTAAGGTTCCACAAAATTTTCCTTTGTCCAGTTAAAATTAATATTAATAAATTCTCAACTACTATTAGATGAATTAAACAATTTAAACATTGTCAAAGTGAAGAAGCAAGCATGATTATTGGCCTTACCATTTATTCTGTGTAATGAAAATTAGAACTAATGTGAAAGTAAATATAATGTGTTTAAAAATGAAAGAAAGAAAGGAAGGGGGAGGAAGGATTCTAAACCTATGGAACTTACACGGAAGAAAAGTAATCAAATAAATATTTAAGTAACTTGAAGAATAACATGGAATTCTTAGTGACAGAGATATAACAAAAATGAACCTTGAATCTTAGGTTCTCTATGAGTTCAGTAAGAGAGCAAATAATTACTTGAAATAAGGAGAATGGCAGATATGTGGGTTAGCTCACACTCCTAAAATATAGCCTCTTCTGTTTAATGAGAAGAGAAACACTAAGAGGAGTAATCAAGAGAATTATATTCTGGAAGCTGTTGATATATTGATATCAGTCATGACAAAATGGTACCTTGTCTATGACAATCACAGTCTATTCAAGGATATAATATGCAGTAGCTACACGCAACTATGTTGGGCACCAAATATAGATGTAACTGTCTTGTTAAATAAGAAACACAGAACCAATTGCAGAGTTAAAAGCCAAGAGGTCAGAGCAATAGCTGAGAGCTGAAAACTTTACCCTTTACTGCTGCTCTGTTTTTCCTCTCCGCAAGAGAGCTACTTCTGTGTGTTTTTTTTTTTTCTTTTTTATAGACTTTCTGTTCTGCTTTCTCATTGGTTGTAAACCCAGCCACATGACATCCTCATTACTGCCTGTCTGCACAGACCTCCAGGTCTTCTATGGTTGGTATTGAGATTAAAGGCGTGTGTCACCATGCTGGCTGTATCCTTGAACACACAGACATCCACCTAGCTCTGCCTCCCAAGTGCTGGGATTAAAGGCATGCACCACCACCGCCCAACTTCTTCAATGGCTTGCTTTGACCCATTTTCTAGACACCATTTTTGGCTTTGTTCTAGTGGCTGTCTGTTCTCTGACCCCAGATTAATTTATTAGGTTGCACAATATTGTGGGGAACACAATACCAGCACAATAATATATGTGCATATATGTATTTTTTACATTAAATGTTATTAATTATAGAAAATATTTCCATAGACTTAAATTAATGCATAATGTTTAGTGAGCGAAGGGTATCATTAAAACACTGTAGATAATATGCAAATGATCATTCTTTCTCTGGAAATCTTAACTACTTAATCCTATCTAGGTTCCAAAGATTTCATGGTAGCACAATAGCAATTACCTCCCTAGAAATGCACCCATCCTGGATAGCAGCATGGTGTGGAACTGTGGAGCAATGCATTTGAAAATTGATAGTCCCTATGCTGGACATGTGCTCATCAGATGGACTGCTGGGCTCTTGCTAAAAATGCTCAACTGTCACAGGGGTTTTCATCACATTGCAAAGCTTTTCCATTTCTTTAACATTCTTCTTTTTTACCACACATCATACTTTATTCTGGAAAAATCATTTCTCTGAAATTCTTTTCACCAAAAGAGGACATCAGGCTGAGAAGAATCTATCAAAGTTAATGCTAAATGGACTACTGTTATAGATGCACTAATGTTAAATAGTAGAGAGTACTAAAGAGTTACAGCTCACTGGCAGTCACTCACAGTGTCCCCCACTCCTCTCTCTCCTCTGACCTTGCAGTCTTACACCCTCTCTGCCTTTTTCTTTGAGAATAGCCATTTGAATTTGTTTCATGACTTAATTTGTTTAAGGTATCTCTCCATGCACCACCAACTTCATAAAGGTAAGAACATGTTTATTTATCAGTATTTTATGCACAGTTCCTACGGCTAAAAGTGCCTTGTATTAATGGTTAACCAGGCTCTAGAAAAGAAGCATTAACAGGATTATATATACCCAAAATATACATTCCAAGTATAGAAAGTGTTTTAAAGCTGTCATGACATGCACAGCATAATATACTCTACTTTACATGTGACATTATAAATATTTATACTTTGAAATATATGTGAAGATTATGTATATGGGTTAATATTTAACTTAACAAAATGTCCCAAAATAAAAAGTACTTACATTTAGGCAAAGTATATTTGAGAGGTTCATATTAATTCTAATATTCAGACATTATGAATAAGGTCAAGGCTCCCAGGTGGTAGAAAGAACAAAGTACTATAAATTTTCCTTCATTTTTCTAAATATAAAAAATATATAGAACATACTTTGATGTTGTATAAATGAGTTTTGATATTAGAAAATATTGAACCATTATTTAGTAGCCTCAATGAAAGGCAAATAAGTAGCTTTATTGTTGACTTATACTCATCACGTGTTTTGATGTGTGTCTACAGCTAGTGTCAAAGAATGCTGCTATAAATAAGATATCAGCCAGGTTCATGAAGCATGTTGATTTAGATAATGCTGGTTTTGAACCCCTAATTTTGTGTTCTGCATTAATCAACATCCATTTAGTTTTAGATAAATGTAGCATTTTGTTGGGAAGAAAAGATAATATCGAGGTAGCTATCCTATAGGAAATTGCTGTATACATAATAGCAAAATGTTCATTCAGTAGTTGCTGAAAGCTCAGAGGACTCATAAATACATAACATCCACATGAATATGGAAATAGGACTTAGAAGGACATATAGAGTGATGGTGAAGATAGGGTCATCAGTAAAGACAGAGGTAAGAAAGCAGGGATATAGAAAACTGCAACCCCTAGAGATGCTTCAGACAATGGGATTCCTAGTTTATTAATTTATACTTTCTTCTATAATATAAAATGATTTTTTAATGAAGCATTCCTTTCTTTCAAAAGTGCTAACATCAGATATGCAACTGTTCATCATCATGAGTGACATCACTGCAGAACAAAACTACTCAAGCATTATCATTGAATTCCATCTTCTACCAACTGGAGAGAATCCTTATTATCTTAGGTGTATGACACCAAAAAGTAGAGTTAATAATGACTCCTGAATGTGTTCTATTTTGTAATGCATTTATCTAATTATTCTTTATCAAAAAAAATTGGGAGTCAGATATCGGAGTATGAACCTGAAAGATCAGAGAAGCAGCAGAGCAGCCATCAGCCACCAGTGACTTCCTATCTCTTTTGTTCCTCCATCCAAAAAGACTGAGATTCTCTCTCAGCCCTGTCTTACTACTTCCTCAGTCATCTAAAACCTGTATGGCTGATTTTCATCAGCTAGTGGCTAACTCTGTCCTCTGATTCAAAACAAACTTTATTGGCAGAATGCAATCAAAATAGCACACAACAATTTGGGATAATATTTATTATTGTCTGACTTTACCTCAGTAGACATTAGACATACACCCCAACTAAGAGAACATTTAGAATTCTGTCCAATATAAGCATGGTGGCTTGAATGAAAACAACCTCCAGAGACTCAAAGAGAGTGGCATTATTGTGAGGTGTGGCCTTGGGGGAGTAGGTATGGCCTTCTTGGAGGAAGTGTATCACTGGGAGTGGGCTTTGTGTTTTAAGAAGCCTAAACCAAAACCAGTGGCACTCCCTCTTCTTGATGCCTGTCAATCTGGATGTAGAACTCTCAGCTACATCTCCAACTCCATGTCTTCTTGTATGCTGCCATGCTTCCTGCCATTATGATAATGGACTATATCTCTAAACTGTAAGGCAGTCCAGTTAAATGTTTTCCTTTATAAGAACTGTCATGTTCCTAGTGTCTCTTGACAGCAATAGAAACCCTAACTAAGTATCATACGTTTAATTTCTTTGAGTCTTACATGCTTCTCTTCACACTGTAAAATGCAGAAATAACAATGCCCACAAGTGTTAAAATGCTCTGTGGGCATTACCTTATCCCAAATTTGAGGAAATAAGGAGGTTGACCATCTGTCAGTAGCTAAATAGAAGAGATTGTAGCCGAGTCAGAGTTTGGTATGAGTCACAGCTGAGGGTCTTTTTCAAAGATTCCCTTCTAGGAATGTCTCCTAAATATCCTCCTAGACTATGTTTCTTATCTCTTCTGTAATTCTTAATAGAATTTAGCAGAAGTTCAGAACATGCTTGTCACTTGTTTTGATGGCTAGAGGTATCCTTCAGCACAGCAATACATACATTTATCCAACTGAAAAATGAAAGTGATAATGTTTTCCATGTATGTCCTTTCATTTCTCTCAAAACAAACAATATCAGTCAGGCATGTTCTAAAAAGTATTTTTCAGTGGTCGAATATTGTCGGAATATGCTTATTTGGCATCCATAAGACTTTCTCATAATTTTGCCTGGCATGTCCCAGTCCATATAAGGTTATAGGGGCAAAATCAAGACTAATTTCAGGCTGCTTTTTTTATCCAACCACAGTTATCTCATACCTTCACACACAATCAAGTCCTTTGTCCTTTATCTTCCTAGTGAAATTCAGGCAATAGTAACATGCACTTTTTTATTTATTCACTAGGATAGTTGAGTTAGGTTTCAAGTCTCAAATATAACTCATTTTTTATCTTGATTGATTTTCAATCTCCAGGAAAGATAGGATAAGTTGGTATTTTCCCAACCTACTGTTTAATATAATTTGAAAAAAATTATTTGTATCTGTATCTGTTCCATGTTTAATGAATCAAAGGCTATGTTTAATATATAACCATGGTTGATGTTTATTAAACAAAAGGTTGGTATCAGCTTTATAAGAAACAAAACAAACAGATTATTTTTGTGCCTATCATCCCTTTAAGACTAGAAAATTTAATCTTCTGAACAAAAAATAAAAAATAAAAAAGTTCAATGACCAAAATCATGCATTGACAATATAAAAGCTATAAAAAATATGTACTGATGCCTACAAATTTTATCATATTATCCTTAATTTTTGTATTAATTGAATGCCAAAAGGAGACTGAACCTATTGCTCTCTACAGTTAACAAATGCATGTCTTATTCTTGAAAGAAGAATCTGAGTGTGCAGTGTAAATGTCACTATTGTTTAAATGCCAAACTTTGTTTATGCATTTGAGGTTTCAACAGCCAAATTAATGCCAGGCAATTAACATTCTTCCTGTAGTGAGGGACACAAGGAGGAGATGGAAGAAAGACTTTCTTCTCTTGAGAAATATGATATTTTTAAAAGTAAATCAATTGTAACTTCTTGTAGGAGTTCATTGCATTTCTCAGGCATGGTCATTATTTTTGTGAAAAGTTATACAGACATATAACCAAGGTCTGGATTTAGCATTTATGTTTGAGGATGGTTTGTCATTAATTTAATTTTCTATCTCTGTCTTTCATTATCTTTCTTCCCCAAACAGATGGGATGGTAAAGTAGGCAAACTGAAGTTGTTTTCAGTTATTAAAATGACACAAATATCTAGGACCCACACTATGTCATGCCTTGTTCAAGGACAACCATACAAAAAGAACTATCTATAGACAACTGAGGAGATCCGTGAGCAGCAGAGGTGGCCTTCCCCAGGTAAGAAAATTCCAATAGGTGGTCCAGTGCCAAATGGTCAGTCCTTAAAACATACAAGGAATATATGTAGGCTGGACTCAGAAGGTTATATTTAAGAATATATATGTATACACACATAAATACATTGTGTATATATATATATATATATATATATATATATATATATATATGCAATAATACTTAATACTTAATGAATAAAGAAGCCATGAATTTTAAGGAGAATGAGGAGGCATATATGAGAGGGTTTAAAGAAAGAAAAGAGAAGAGAAAAATATTGTAACTATGTTATAATATCAAAAAGAAACAAAGGTAAACAAAATAGATAATATCACTATTGTGACATAGTTTGCATTCTAGTCAGAAAGAATCATATAGTAAACAATGAACTGATAATTCGCAGAAATACTCCAATGAAAATGTGTGCTTGGGAAGTAGAAGGAAAGGTGATAATCTTGCTAGACTTCTACAAGGAGGTAAATTAAACTGAGACATGAAAAATGGGAAGGGTAGAGGGGAGTGGGAAAAGCATTTCAGGAAGTTTAAGGAAGGCTAGGCACAGGAGAACAAAAGCAGTCTTTCAATCTAGAGACAAAAGAACAGGATGGATAATACAGTTTAAAGACATCTGCAATGGATATTACATGGCTTATTTTTAACCACATCTTTTAATAACCACAGTTTTGAAGCAAAGTTCCTCACTTTGAAAATCTCATAACTTAGAATATTACATCTAAACATCTTCTTTCAATGAACATAGAGATGCTTGAGTAGATAAACCAGATTGAGTGAAATGAGGCTGGATTCCCCAAAGAAGCAGCCATCAGTTTACTCTGGAAGCACAAAGGCTGTGCCAAGCAGTAAAATGTAGTTGTGCATAAGAATAGGGAAGGTAGTGGAAGAGACAGAACTGACAAGTTTGGATTTGACTAAAGCTCATTTTGGCATGTATAGAACCCAGGAAGAAAAATTTTGAAAAGACAGTAGTTAGTTGTACAACCAAAAAAGAAAGAGTTTCATTGAATATAGACAATAAAATGTATTTTCTTAATATGAAAAAATAGCATGAGTAATTCTTTATTCAATGATATAGAGTATGAAAACATCATGAGGCAAAAGTACTGTTGAGTAAAAAAAAAAAAAAAATGAATCCCATTGATTACAGTTTTTCTGCATTGGGTATAATCTAACCATCCTTACAACTATGACTTCTGCATGTGCATGTGTTACCATTAATCTGTACAAACTCAAGCCAAGCACTGCCTCTTTTCTTTATGAAGTTTTTCAGATGTATAGATGTAACTGGCTTGTTAAATAAGAAACACAGAACCAATTGCAGAGTTAAAAACCAGGAGGTCAGAGCAAGAGCGGAAAACCTTACTCTTCACTGCTTCTGCTGTCCTTCCTCTCCACAAGAGACCTACTTCTGTGTGTCCTGTCTATTTATAGACTTTCTGTTCTGTTTTCTAATTGGTTGTAAACCCAGCCACATGACCTCCTCATCACTGCCTGTTTGTACAGACCTCCAGGTCTTCTATGGTTGCTATTGAGATTAAAGGCATGTATCTGCCATGATGGCTGTGTCCTTGAACAAACAGAGATCTACCTAGCTCTGCCTCCCAAGTGCTGGGATTAAAGGCGTGCACCACTACCGCCCAGCTTCTGCTCTGGCTTGCTCTGACCTCAAGGCAACTTTATTAACATACAAATAAAATCATATTTCAATACAAATAAAATATCACTATACAGATGCCCACATGAAATTTCACACCTTTCAGTGTCATAATGAAACTATTTGTTTTTATTATCTTAAGTAGGGTCAGAATCTAATTTAATTGTTTCTCCTGTAATTATCAGTAGTAATTTGTACACAATAAGTGATCAAAAGGAAAAATACAAGTAACAAAAACATCCAGAACTTACTGAGTGTCTTGGAAGTTGCATCAAGAAGTAAAGTGTTTGCCTTATAGGCAACAGGTCTTGAGTTTGAAGGTCCCCTTATACATAAAATCAACAAATGTGTTAAGACAGTCAATCCTTTGATTAGCTTATATTATATTTGGTGAATGATGATGATAATTTAGTTTCCCAATGATTATATAACATTAGGTAAGATGTATTTGTAGTTGACTGAATGGGAAATCAGTTGGCAGACAGATATGCTCTGATGATTAAGAGAATGCAAATAGCCTTATGTGACAGCCACAGGAAGTAGTTCTTAACCTTCCTAATGCTGTGAATCTTTAACACAATTCTTCATGTTGTGGTGACCCCCAACTATAAAGTTATTTTGTTGTTTCATAACTGTAATTTTGCTACTATTATGAAACATAATGTAAATATCTGATATATGACCCCCAAAGGGGTCATGACTTAAAGGTTAAGAACTCTGGAGAGTCTAGAGCTGTTACAGTAAGAAAAATGGTATCTTGGTAATACAGCTATGGTGCAAGGAATGTTGTCAACAAGGTTGAGTACAGAAAAGGACATTCAGTGGAGTTAAAACCTGAATCTCTAACTACCATTTGATCTTAGCCTTGACATTCCTTTTGTTGAGGACACATTTAACCTGTATTTTGACTGCTAATAAGAAGAAACTGCAATATAATTAATAAATATTTGAACTATTAAATTTGTGATAATCTGCCACACAATTCTAAAACACAAAAAGTCATTAAATAAATAGTAAATATAGTTATTTCATGAAGACTTTTGATGGGAAACTATTGTATGCTAAGTAGCATTGCATGTAAATTGAGTAGGAGTTAAATATTACCCTTTATACATGGACAAAAGAGGTTTTCTTTGTAATCAAGTTTCATGGGTAAAAACAGTAGTTTCTTAACATGTCAGATCACTATCATCTGTCCTTAGCTTGAAAGCAGAAGGGAACCACAGCTCAGGTGCAGCAAATTAATGCTTTGTTCTACATAGTCCCTAAATGAATTGGAGACTGCCCATCCACATTGGCAACTATAGATTTTACTTAGTGTAATAATTCAAATGTCAATATCTTGTAGAAACATCCTCACAGACAGAAACAATAGGCTGTCAGCCCAGAAATAATAGATCAGCTATGTGAATATCTATTATCTCAGTCAAATTGACACTCATGAATCAATTTTTCTTGAGTAAGTTATGTCTTTAAAATGAGTGTGTGTGTGTGTGTGTGTGTGTGTGTGTGTGTGTGTGTGTTTTAATAAGTTCCAAGGAGAGACCAGCCCCCAGCTCTCATCTGCCCCAGAACATCTGGACCAGAGGTGAGTGCCTGGAGTTATAGTCAGAGAGGCAACTGTCCCTGGGTCCCACCCCTGGGCACCATCCTGGGAAGACCTGCCCAACTTGGCCCCAGTTTCCAGCCAATCGGCAGGCCCTGTGGGAAGGCTTCCCTTTTCTAAGACTGCAGGCAGACCCTGCAGTCTCCACACCCTGTCTCCACACCCTGCCCCCATACCCATTTGCCCGAGACATCAGCCACTTCCTGAGACTCAGAGACCAGCCTCCAGCTACCATCCACCCTGGAACTCCCATCTGGACCAGAGAAACCCTTTGGTGGACACTAAAACCTCAACGCCTTGCCCCCACACAAATCTGCTGGAGACCCCAGCCACTTCTGCAGACTTAGAGACCAGTGTCCAGCATTCCATACTGCCCCGGAACTCCCAACTGGACCAGAAAGTCCCCAGCTCCCATCCACCCCAGAACTCCCATCTGGATCAGAGCTTCCATCCTGTCCAGGAATTCCTATCTGGACAAGAGGACCTCCCATCTAGAAGAGATATGGAGACCCCAGGGACTTCCTGAGACTCAGAGTGCAGCCCCCCAGCTCCTATCCAGCCAGCACTCTCATCTGGACCACAGCTCCCATCATGCCCAGAGCTTCCATCTGGACCAGAGAGAGGCTCCCTAAGTCTGTCAGCTCTCTCTGGACCAAGTGCACTGATAAGACCAAGAACGAATACACAAGGAGATGGGCAGATGCCAAGGCAGAAGTACATACAACAAAATACAGAGCAATACAGCATCACCAGAACCTCACTCTTCTCCAACAGCTAGACCTGAACATCACAGAATGGAAGAAAAAGAAGAAGGAAACAACCTTATAAGTAACATCATGAAGAGGCTAGAGCCTTATATAGAAGAAATCAAAAATAAAGTGGAGGAACAGACAAACAAAAATGGGAAGAACATTATAAAAAAAACTAGAGGAAAGGACAATTAAAGCAGAAGAAAACAATAAATCTCTGAAAGAAAATCATGAAAAATCAAGGGAAACAGTTGAAGACCTGAAGAGGGAAATAGAACAAATGAAGAAGACACTAGAAGAAGGAATGCTGGAAATAGAAAATCTGAATAAACGAACAGGAACTTCAGAAGCAAGTATAACCAACAGAATGCAAGAGATGGAAGAGAGGATCTCTGGTGTTGAAGATAAGTTAGAAGAAATAGATTCATCAGTCAAAGAAAACACTAAAACCAAAGAAGTCATGACCCAAAATTGTCCAAGAAATTTGGGACACCATGAAAAGACCAAACCTATGAATAATAGGGATAGAGGAAGGAGAAGAATACTAACTCAAAGGCATTAAAAATATATTTAACAAGATCATAGAAGAAAATTTTCCCACCTTAAAGAACAAAATGCCTATGAAGATACAAGAAGCCTATAGAACACCAAACAGACTAGACCCCCCAGAAAAGTCCCCTCATCACATAATAATTAAACAAGTAAACTAAACATACAGAATAAAGAAAGAATATTAAGGGCAGCAAAGGAAAAAGGCCAAGGGGCTTATAAAGGCAAACTCATCAGAATAACACCCAATTTCTCAATGGAGACTTTAAAAGCCAGAAGGACCTGGACAGATTTAATGGAGACAATAGGAGACCATGGAGGCCAGCCTATACTAATATACCCAGCAAAACTTTCAGTCATCATAGATGGAGTACACAAGACCTTCCAAGACAAAACCAGATTTAAACAATACTTATCCAAAAACCCAGCCCTACAGAAAGCACTAGAAGGAAAATTCCAACCTAAGGAAGGCAGATACACCCATGAAAACACAGGCAATAAATAACAGCATAGCAGTAAAACCCAAAGAAGAGAAGTACACACACACTACCACCAAAAACTAAAAATAACAACAGGGACGAACAATCACTGGTCATTAATATCTCTTAATATCAATGGACTTAATTCACCTATAAAAAAGACACAGACTAACAGAATGGATACAAAAACAGGACCCATCTTTCTGCTGCATACAAGAAACACACCTCAAATTCAAAGACAGACACCTCCTAAGAATGAAAGGCTTGGAAAAGACTTTCCAATCAAATGGTCTTAAGAAGCAAGCTGGTGTAGCTATCCTAATATCCAACAAAATAGACTTCAAACTAAAATCAATCAAAAGAGATGATGAGGGACATTACATACTCATCGCAGAAAAGATCCACCAAGATGAATTCTCAATTCTGAACATTTATGCTCCAAACACAAGGTCACCCACATATGTAAAAGAAACATTACTAAAGCTTAAATCACATATGAAACCCCACACATTAATAGTGGGAGACTTCAACACTCCACTTTCACATCTGGACAGATCGGCCAAATTGAAATTTAACAGAGACATAATGGTCTTAACTGATGTTATGGCTCAAATGGACTTAATTGATATCTACAGAACATTCCACCTGAACAAAAAAGAATGTACCTTCTCAGCACCCCATGGAACCTGCTCTAAAATAAACCACATACTTGGCCACAAAGCAAAACTCAACAGATACAAAACAAATGGAATCAAACCTCCTGTGTTCTATTGGACCACCATGGTTTAAAGTTAGATTTCAACAACATAAAAAACTACAGAAATCCAAAAATCTCATGGAAACTGAATAATGCTCAGCTGAATCACCAATGGGTTAAGGAAGAAATAAAGAAAGAAATTAAAGACTTCCTAGAGACCAATGAAAATGAATATACCACATACGCAAACTTATGGGACACTATGAAATCAGTGCTAAGAGGGAAATTCATAGCACTAAATGCCCACATAAAGAAGCTGGAGAAATCTCACACTAATGACTTGAAAGCACACCTGAAAGCCATTGAACAGGAAGAAGCAAAGTCTCCCAGGAGGAACAGATGCCAGGAAATTATCAAATTGAGAGCTGAAATCAATAAAATAGAAATAAATAGAACAATACAAAGGATTAATGAAACAAAGAGTTGGTTCTTTGAGAAGATCAACAAGATAGACAAGCCCTTATCCAAACTAACCAAAAGGCAAAGAGAGAGTATCCAAATTAACAAAATCAGAAGTGAAAAGGGGGACATAACAACATACAATGAGGAAATCCAGAGAATCATCAGGTCATACTTCAAAAACCTTTGCTCCACAAAAATGGAAAATCTAAAAGAAATGGATAATTTTCTGGATAGGTACCACATACCTAAGTTAAATCAAGTCCAGATAAACCATTTAAATAGTCCAATAACCCCTAAGGAAATAGAATCAGTCATTAAAAGTCTCCCAACCAAAAAAAGCCCAGGACCAGATGGTTTCACTGCAGAATTCTACCAGATCTTCAAAGAAGACTTAAAACCAATACTCTCTAAATTGTTCCCCACAATAGAAGCAGAAGGAATATTACCAAACTCCTATGAGGCTACAATTACCCTGACTCCTAAACCAAACAAAGATGCAACAAAGAAAGAGAACTACAGAACGATCTCCCTCATGAACATTGATGAAAACATTCTCAATAAAATACTGGCAAAGAGACACCAAGAATACAATAAAACCATTATACACCAGGGATGCAAGGAAGGTTCAACATAAAAAAGTCCATCAATGTAATAAAACAAATAAACAAACTCAAAGAAAAAAAACACATGATCATCTCACCAGATGCAGAAAAGGCATTTGACAAAATCCAACACCCCTTCATGATAAAGGACTTGGAGCGATCAGGAATACAGGGAACATACCTAAACATAATAAAGGCAATCTACAACAAGCCAACAGCCAACATCAAATTAAATGGAGAGAAACTCAAAGCAATACCAATAAAATCAGGAACAAGGCAAGGCTGTCCCCTCTCCCCATATTTATTCAATATAGTACTTGAAGTTCTAGCCAGAGCTATAAGACAACATAAGGAGATTAAGGGGATACAAATTGGAAAGGAAGAAGTCAAGCTTTCCCTATTTGCAGATGACATGATAGTATACATGAGTGACCCCAAAAATTCAACCAAGGAACTGATAAAGCTAATAAAAACCTTCAGCAACAGAGCAGGATACAAGATCAACTCAAAAAAATCAGAGGTCCTCCTATATACAATAGACAAACAGGCAGAGAAGGAAATCAGAGGTACATCACCCTTTACAATAGCCACAAATGATATAAAATACCTTGCAGTTACTCTAACTAAGCATGTGAAGGACCTATATGACAAGAACTTTAAGTCCCTGAAAAAAGAAATTGAAGAAGATGTCAGAAAATGGAAAGACCTGCCATGCTCATGGATAGGTAGGATTAACATAGTAAAAATGGCAATCTTACCAAAAACAATCTACACATTCAATGCAATCCCCATCAAATTACCAACACAATTCTTCACAGACCTGGAAAGAATAATACTCAACTTCATATTGGAAAAACAAAAAACTCAGAATAGCCAAAAGAATCCTGTACAATAAAACAACCTCTGGAGGCATCACATTCCCTGACCTCAAGCTCTACTATAGAACTACTGTAATAAAAACAGCTTGGTACTGGCATAAAAACCAACATGTGGACCAATGGAATCAAATTGAAGACCCTGACATCAATCTGCACACCTATGAACATATAATTTTTGACAAAGAAGCCAAAAATGTTCAATGGAAAAAAGAAAGCATCTTCAACAAATGGTGCTGGCATAACTGGATGTCAATGTGTAGAAGGCTGCAAATAGATCCATATCTATCACCATGCACAAAACTTAAGTCCAAGTGGAACAAAGACCTCAACATAAATCTGGTTACTCTGAACCTGATAGAAGAGAAAGTTGGAAGTACTCTTGAATGCAGTGGCACTGGAGATCACTTTCTAAATATAACACCAGTAGCACAGACTTTGAGAGAAACAATCAATCAATGGGACTTGTTGAAAACTGAGAAGCTTTTGTAGAGCAAAGAACATGGTCAACAAGACAAAGCGACAGCCTACAGAATGGGAAAAGGTCTTCACCAACCCCACATCTGAGAGAGAGCTGATATCCAGAATATATAAAGAATTCAAGAAATTAGATATCAAAATGCCCAACAGTCCAATTATGAAATGGGCTATAGAAATAAACAGAGAATTCCCAACAGAGGAAGTTCAAATGGCTGAAAAACATTTAAGGAATTGCTCAACATCCCTAATTATCCAGGAAATGCAAATCAAAACGACTTTGAGATACCACCTTACACCTGTCAGAATGGCTAAGATCAAAAACACAGAAGACAGCTTATGCTGGAGAGGATGTGGAGCAAGGGGAACTCTCCTCCATTGCTGGTGCGAATGCAAGCTTGTACAGCCACTTTGAAAATCCATCTCCCCCAAGAACCAGCTGTAGCACCCTTGGACATATACCCAAGGAATGCTCAATCTTACCACAAGGGCCTTTGCTCAGCAATGTTCATATCAGCAATGTTTGTAATAGCCAGAACCTGGAAACAACCTAGATGACCTTCAACTGAAGAATAGATAAAGAAAATATGGTACATATACACAATGGAGTACTACTCAGCAGAGAAAGACAATGACATCATGAGGTTTGCAGACAAATGGATGGATCTAGAAAAAAATCATCCTGAGTGAGGTAACCAAGACTCTGAAGGACAAACATGGTATGTACTGACTCATAGGAGGATACTAGATGTAAAACAAAGATGACTAGACTGCTACACAACTCCAGGAAAGCTACCTAGAAAATGGGACCCTAGGAAAAACACAGGGATCACCAATTGACAGAGAAATGGATGAGATCTACATGAACAACCTGGACAACAGTGGGAGTAATGCAGGGCAAGGTTTGAGGGAAAGAAAGCTTAGGGGATCAGGAGATCCCAGCTGGATCAAGAACAGAAAGGGAGAACAAGGAATAACAGACCATGATAAATGAAGACCACATGAGAACAGGAAGAGGCAGAGTGCTGGAGAGGTCCCCTGAAATCCACAATGATACATCCTCTGTAGACTGCTGGCAATGGTCAAGAGAAAACCTGATCTGACCTAGTCTGGTGATCAGATGGCCAAACACCCTAATAGTCGAGCTGGAACCCTCATCCAATAACTGATGGAAGTGGATGCAGACATCTTCACCCAGGTCCCAGGTAGAGCTCCAGGTGTCCAATAGTTGAGAAAGAGGAGGAACTTTAAGAGCATGAATTGTTGAGACCAAGATTGGAAAAAGCACAGGGACAAATAGCCAAATGAATGGAAGCACATGAATGATGAACCAAAGGCTGTGGAGCCCCCAGCTGGATAAGGCCCTCTAGATAAGTGAGACAATTGAAAAGCTTGAACTGTTTGGGAGGCACCCAGGCTGTGGGACCAGGATCTGTCCTTAGTGCATGAGCTGGCTGTTTGGAACCTTGAGCTCACACAGGGACACTTTGCTCAGCCTGGAAGGAGGGGACTGAACCTGCCTGTACTGAATCTACCAGGTTGAGCTGAATCCTCAGGGAAGTTTTGGCCCTGGAGGAGATGGGAATGGAGGGGAGGGGCTGGGGGGAAGTTGGGGATGGGGGCAGGAGGTGGGAGGATAGGGGAACCCATGGCTGATGTGTAAAATTATAACACAAATATAATAATATAATAATAATAATTTTTTATAAAGTGCCAAGGTTTGAAGAGCTTGCTCAGTGTTTAACAGCAATTGCTGCTTTTGCAGAGGACCTGGTTTGATTCCTAGCACCCACGTGGTAGATGACGACATTATGAAACTCCAGTTCCAGGGGATCTGCTGTCTCCTTCCAGCTGCTGCAGGTACCAGACACACATGTGGTGCACACATGTAGATGCAGGTACACACTCCAAATATAAACACAATAAGTAAATTAATAAATTATTACTTCTATAGTAAATGATATTAACATGTTTTGCCATATAGAAATTATTTAATCTTTTCTAATGATGACTACTCAAAATTTAAATATCAGTTAGCATATGTAAAAAAAAAACTGTCTTAGCTTCTGGTAATAAAAGAACCAATAAATTGCAGCTCCAATTACTACTCCCATCATCATATACAGACAGCCTACTTGAGTTGAAGGATAGTAGCATGTATTTTAATGCATATGCTCTAAATTAGAAAACAGATAATTTATGATTATCTCTGATAGATGGTTCTACATCTCATCCCCAAATTACTTAATTCACAATACAGAAGTTCCTGACTTTCTTAAATATATCACTTTTCCCAATGCAGAAAATATCATTGTTTGTCTTCAGAATAAACTTACTCCTGTGTAGCTAGAATTTTCCTGCCTGGCCCAGTCAGGACAAATCTCTCTTACCCAGCCAGACCCACAGTTGCTCAGACCCAACCAAGAAAGCACACAGAAACTTACATTGTTTAGAAACTGTATGGCTGTGGCAGGCTTCTTGTTATCTACTTCTTCTATCTTAAATTAACCCATTTCTATTTATCTATACTTTGCCACATGGCTCGTGGCTTACCAGTACCTTACATCTTGCTTCTCATGGCGGTGGCTTGCAATATCTCTCCCTCTGCCTTCCTGTTCCCAGAATTCTTTTCTCTCTTGTCCCGCCTATACTTCCTGCCTGGCCACTGGCCAATCAGAACTTTATTTACACAGAGTGGTATCCACAGCACTTACCCCCCCTTTTTTTAAAGGAAGGTTTTAACTTTTACATAGTAAAATTACATATAACAAAACAAGAATTACAGTTACAATATTAAAGAAGATTTCCTATCCATCTTATATTTGTGAGTCTAAGGTTTTATATCTAACTTATCTTTTATCATAACTGAGCAAATTATAACCATCTAGTCTTCAACCACATCAAAGACCTCAGAAGGATATAATATTACCTGAGAACTGGGAGAAGGATTCAAGCAACTTTCGGGAGTTTTGCAGGGTAGACAGAGACAGCTGGCAGCCTGGACAGTCACCTAATGTTCCTTTGTAAAGTTGGGGCATTTGTCTTCAACCCACACATCTAGAGTCTCAGTCACTTCTCTCAGTGTCCTGTAGAATGTCTGGCAGTTTCCTCTGTGAAGCAGGAACCTGAAGGACCATTTTGTCAAACAAAGTTTAGTGGTCACCTTTCTATGGGTCCTACATGTCCAGTTGATCAAGCAGTCCAGGCAAGAACAGTTTCTTGCCCAAATGTATATTTTTTCCAAGATGAAGATAAGATATTAAGTGTCTTCAATGCCCATCCTCCTCACTGAAGTAAATCTGTGTTGCCAGGAGCAGACATATCTCACTGTCCAGAAAGTCTAAATTTTAAAAATATCTTAAATGCCATATTCTGTAGACCTTTGAAGTGTTTGAAGATTACTTGTCTATCTGAAATATCTCTATGTATACCTTGAAAACTTAACATGACTGTAAGTTTCACTATCATAGAAGACTAATTAATCTGTATTTCTTAATTATACATTACAATCTAAATGAGTAGCATAAACATAATACCTCAAACGAGAGTAGAAATATATATACAGTATAACAAAATTAACTTTAAGTTTTTATCAATAGACTAAAATCTATACCAATGTAAAATATTTTAAACAAGTTGTTGTTCTTTAAAGTAAGTTCATTAATCTACCCTTTCATCCTATTATATCTATATCATTTGCCTCTTTTTCTTTAGAAAGAGATAACATTTATAATCAACCTGATTTAAATAAAAATATTGGTTTTTCTCTGTCCCACACCAGAGGGCTCTTCTGATTTGGGACACAAGAATCTCTTAACCTTTTCTTTTAACAATGTGCTTGGGTTTAGAGAAGGAGTGAGCCAATTCCATCTCCAAAGCCAGCTTGATAATTTTGGGAATGTGGACGTAGTTTCTCTTACTACTTCCTGCTGGAGGGGGGCGCTGTATCTTATGGGGATACAAAGAAAATTTTAGGATTATAGAGTAGTCCATTAGGGTGATCCTCTGAGCCAGTTGCCTTGAAACCATTCTGGATGTCGGATCATCTGGGCCATGGTGTCATTGGAGACCTTTCAGGTGCTCTTGGCTGATCAAACCTGATGTATCTTAATCTGGAACAAATCCACAGCCTCTGGCTTTCTTTAGAAACAAAAGCAGAGACTCTTTTCCAAAGCAACATATATCCAAATTTTGAAGTCAAGGTATCTTTAAAATTTACATGTTTGTTTAACTCAACACCTTTTATGATCAAGTCTTTTTTTTTTGTAGTTAAAAATCCCAAAAACAAGACAAACCAGATTCTCTGTGTAATATCCATCTTTATAAGAATGAAACGCCACTGTGGCTGCTGGCTCTGCCCACCTCAGCTTCCCAACATGGTGGTGGAACAGTTTACTGCCAGCTCTGGGTCTGGAGTCATGTGTACCATCAACTATCAGAAGCAGTTCTATCAAAGCAGGGCATAGCCCAGAAACTTTTTTTTTTTTTTTTTTTTTTAACTCGCAAAGGCTAAATCCACCATACAGCAGAGCAAAGTGCTGCTTGTAGACTCCTCATTGCCACCACACTGCAGGTCAGACACACACACCAGGAACCCGCCAAGAACCCGCCATAGTAGCTCAAACCGGAAGGCTGCCACTAACTTGAGAGAGACAACTAGGAAGCTGTTTTTAGCTCCATTTAGAATCTTTTTTCTCAGGTTTTAGGTGGAAACTCTTGCCAACACGTTGGACGCCATTTGTAGTTGGAGTTTTTCAACTAAGTATATATACATATATAATATCTTAGATAGAATATATTAAGTATTAGACTCAGGTTCTTTAGGATAGGACACCTTTTGGAATGATCTTTGTAACATGCCACCTACCCATGCTCTAGACTTCCCTGGATTTTACTATGTGTTTTTTGCATGATATTGTTTGCACTTATTGTAATTCCAACTTATCTAGGTCACTATCCCTCTTTACTCCTGGACAATATTTGATAACCATCTCTTTGTGTATAGCCTTGTATTAGGTTAGAACTTTCTTATTTAGACAAAAGGGGGCATGTAGTAGGTAGCCATCCCAGCATTGGCCTGGAAGTTCCAACTCCCACTGTGGCTTAGGTAATGGTCACGCCCACAAGGCAGGGTGGAGGAGGAAGCAGAAGACCCAAGATTTGGAGGAGGGCTCTCTCTTGGTTCTGGGATGCTCCATGCAGGAGGTAGACTGAGCAGAGTTCTCCAGAGAACACTGCCCAACTGCGCCACTCCTGCTGTATGTGCTGGATAAATGTGGCCTATTAAATTGATTACAAGATCCCAATCTTTGCCTCAAAAATACATACCAGACATAAGCTGTAGTCTTTTATTTTTCTCAATATTATCTGGTCTGTTACCCACAAATATGATTGAGAGATTGGAAACTGAGATACATCCAAATGGAAAAGACATGGTCTCTGTGTAGATTCCTGTCACTTTTGTCACTTTCATATAAACTGCATGAGAGGTGATATACAGAAGACACATGAGCACTTTGATAAACAGAAAGGGTGATTTTAAGGCAGTAATAGCTAAGTAAATTCATTTCCAACTATTTTAAAGTCTGGGGCCATGGTTAGAAGCAAAAAGAAGCTGAATATTCTTTCCCAGAAGAATGTCTTCCTGCTTTCTGAAGGTAAAATCTTACAAGAATATATTGAATATTAAGTTTCTCCATCAGTCTATTATATTCCATCTAAGATAGCCTACCAGTCAATGAGCTGACAATCCATTTGTTTACTGTATTTAAGAAATTAAACTGTCAGTCTTTATTTCTCCTGATGGTTATACCAGCCTGTCCTATTTTTATCTAAAGTCTTATTTGAATTTAAAATTATCCTAGTGACTTCAGGGTGCTTAATCTTAGATTGATAACCCTGTGAAGAGACCAAGCTGTGAGAGTGCAACCTATCAACATAAGTGAAGGTTGACCCAACAAAAAGTGGGTGAAATTGGCCTTGAGGACTGTGCAAGCAGGTGCTGGGGATGGCTTACTCTGGCCAGTGATCACTGCACTCTCTGATCATCCCCAGAGGCTGCACTGGGTTAGCTTTCTTATCATCTTACAAAGTTGAATTTCACATCAAGCTGGGCCTTTGCTGGGTCATGATCTCATGTATCTACTTACTTATGGAATTCATTGAAAAAAAGCAACAACAATGGGTAAACAGTAAGTGCTGATCTCCATTCTTCTACTCAGTCTGGATTAAACCACCAGTGGATGATTTTGTAACAAGAGCTACCTCTGCCCATGTCTATATTACATGGTGTCTCTCATTGTGCATTTGCATAGCTACTCAATGTTCTCTTGTTGCTCTCCACTGCTTCGGACCTCCTAAATAATTACCCTTCTGCTACACAACTCCAGGTAGGCTACCTAGAAAACGGGACCCTGGAAAGACACAGGGATCACCCAATGACAGAGAAATGGATGAGATCTACATGAACAACCTGGACAACAGTGGGAGTAATGAAGGGCAAGGTTTGAGGGAAAGAAAGCTTAGGGGATCAGGAGATCCCAGCTGGATCAAGAACAGAAAGGGAGAACAAGGAATAACAGACCATGATAAATGAAGACCACATGAGAACAGGAAGAGGCAGAGTGCTGGAGAGGTCCCCTGAAATCCACAATGATACATCCTCTGTAGACTCCTGGCAATGGTAGAGAGAAAGCCTTATCTGACCTAGTCTGGTGATCAGATGGCCAAACACCCTAAGAGTTGAGCTGGAACTCTCATCCAATAACAGATGGAAGTGGATGCAGAGATCCTCAGCCAGGCCCCAGGTAGAGCTCCAGGAGTCCAGTTGTGGAGAAAGAGGAGGGACTCTAAGAGCGTTAATTGTTGAGACCAAGATTGGAGAGGCACAGGGACAAATAGCCAAATGAATGGAAGCACATGAATTATGAACCAAAGGCTGTGGAGCCCCCAGCTGGATAAGGCCCTCTGGATAAGTGAGACAATTGAATAGCTTGAACTGCTTGGGAGGCACCCAGGCTGTGGGACCAGGACCTGTCCTTAGTGCATGAGCTGGCTGTTTGGAACCTTGGGCTTACACAGGGACACTTTGCTCAGCCTGGAAGGGGGAGACTGGATCTGCCTGTACTGAATCCATCAGGTTTAAATGAATTCCCAGGGGAGTCTTGGCCCTGGAGGAGATGGGAATGGAGGGGAGGGGTTGGGGGGAAGGTGGGAGTGGGTGCGGGAGGTGGGAGGACAGGGGAACCCATGGCTGATGTGTAAAATTAAAACACAAATATAACAAAAATAATAATAATTACCCTTCTTTACCATGTTCATACTGAAGAATTGCCTTCCCACTTCCACACTAGTGAATGCTCTATTAACTTTCTGTGCTCAGAAAACAAAGAAACAAACAACTACCAGTCATTCAGCAACACATGGGAAAATGTTCACTCAGCAAATATTTAAGTCAACAGTGTCCAAGGGTATTTTAAGGAGTATTTATCCCAGAGAGACTGTCAGCTTATACACCAGAGTATGGTATTGATTAAGAATCTTAAGGTTACTAAATTATTGTAATCAAATCTTTATCAGTCATGAGTATAAGGTAGACCCATAAATTCAAAGTACATGACACTTTCTCTTGACTTGTTGATATGATAGTCTCAGGTCTATTCACTAGTGAAATAGTTCATTACAACATCAATCAGTAGAGTAGCATTCCACAATTGAAACAGAGTAAGTTTGTTCTCCACAGATAAAATAGCACTACAAAGCCAATCTGGAGACACTGGGTCTGAACTGTGGATGGATCTGAAATTTTATTAAGTCTGTTGTTCCTTGCTTCATTCTTCTCAAGAAGCATGTAGATATATGCTGGCCAGTGGTGGTACACATTGTTAATCCCAGCACTCGGGAGGCAGAGTTTGAGGCCAGCCTGGGCTACAGAGTGAGTTTCAAGAAAGGAGCACTACACAGAGAAAACTTATCTCAAAAAAAAAAAAAAAACTAAAAAAGATTGTAGCTATTATGATCTATATCTAGTTCTCTTACTGGAATGATTTCCAACCCAGAAGTTGCCTGCACCTACTATGTAAGAAAAGGAAACCTGAACTCTAACTTGTCTACTTGAGTAACTTGTGATAAATATACTTGCACCACCCCTCTTTCATTAATAGTCCATTTTTAAATAAACAAAAAAACATAAAAATAAATAATTTAGACCAGGTGGTGTGTACCTTTAATCCCATCACTTAGGAGGCAGAGGCAAGTGGATCTCTGTGATTTTGAGGCCATCCTGCTCTACAGAGCTAATTCCAGGACAGCCAAGGCTACACAAAGAAAGCAAAAAAAAAAAAAAAAAGAAGAAGAAGAAGAAGAAATTTAAATACAAAATAAGCCTCATTAGTTTTCATTAAAAACAATAGGAAAGACACTATTTAAATTATCTGCTTCAGAATGAATTTAAAAAAGACTAAATAACTGAGTTCCTTGTTATTTATAATTTATTCATATTACTTTACCATAGTCCAATTTTGGCCCAATTGTAATATATTTTTTATTATTATTATTTTAATTTCATAATTTAATTTAATTTTACACATCAGCCACAGATTCCCCTGTCCTCCCTCCTCCTGACCTCCCCACCTTCCCCCCAATCACCCCCCATTCCCATCTCCTCCAGGGCAAGCACTCCCCTGGGGATTCAGCTAAGTATGGTAGACTCAGTCAAGGCAGTTCCAGTTTCCTCCTCCCTTCACCCTGGCTGAGTTGTTATATCTTAAATGTATGTATTTCTGAGCTGGAGAGATGGCTTAGTAGTTCAAATAGAGCACTGCTCTTACAGAGGCTACAAGTTTACTTATCAGTACCCACACTGGGCACATATTCCTCAAGCTGCACACTCACACACATACACACACACACACACAGAGAGAGAGAGAGAGAGAGAGAGAGAGAGAGAGAGAGAGAGAGAAATATACAAATAAAAATTAAAACGAAATCCTTAAAAATAAAGAAAAGAAATATTCATTCTTTCTCAAGCCCAAATTATCTGTGCTAATTATGCTTCTTGTAAAATTTCCTCCCCCAAGACTAAGTTGAAAGTTGTTGATTTATACCCTTCCATTCAGGATACAGGAGGCATCCTAAAGACCAGAGAGTGGATATACCTTGTTGAATCAGTTGGGGTGGGAGTTTCCAGGACACCAGCAGACCATTCTCTGTACTAATGGCCAGGGAGATTGTCTATGTGGGTGGTGGCCACACATTTGCATATGTAAGTAGGAGATAGAATGTGAGAACTGACAACAGTGATTTATGAGAATAAGGCAATGTGGGAAACATGAAAACAACCTACTCTTGTTATTATTTTACTCTTTGGAAGCTTTATACATGTATACAATATATATTGATGATTTGTATCCACTACTACCTTTTCCCAAATCTCCTTAGTGTCTCACTGTATCTTCTTTCCAGATCCATATTTCCTTTTAATTTAATTGTTTTGTCTTGAATAATCTCCTGAATCCTATCAGTGCTGTCCATATGCATACATACATGTGACCATCCACTGGGTCATGGGCAACCTACTCAATGTTGTATCTTAAAAGCAAAATTACTCCCTTCCACAGCAGCTGTGAACAGTTGCTAATGTGTTCTCTGATGAGAGTGTGTTATTTGGACTCCATACATGAAAACATTTTAATTGTCTTGATCAAGTACAGGCCTTGTTAAGATAACTATATCTGCTATAAGTTCATGTACAGAACAGTCATGTCATTTCCAGAAGTAAGGATTTCACAGCTTTCTTTCCTATCTACCTATTATTATCTTCTGATTTAGTTTGCTTTCTATTGCTGGGATAAAACACTATGACCATAAGCAAGTTGCTGGGAAAAGGGTTTATTTCAGCTTATACATTCTGATCACAGTCCTTCATGATGGGATGTCATGGCAGGAACTAAAGACAGGAACATGAAGGCATGAACTGAAGCAGAGGCCTTGGAGGAGTGCTGCCTGCTGGCTTTCTCCTTAGGGCTTTCTCAGTCTGCTTTCTTATACTACCCAGGACCACTTACCATGGGTAGACCAGCCCAGCAGAATGGACGCTCCTATATAAATCATTAATGAAGACACTATTACACAGAATTAAATTGCCTAGAGGCCAGTCTTATCAGAGTATATTCTCAATTAAGATTTCTTTTTTCCAGATGTCTCTAGGTTTGTATCATGTTCACCACAACCAACCAGCACACATTCTTTCTGCCCCCCCTCCTATGACTTTCCCTGAGTCTTAGATGATAGGAGGTAGCTATAGATGACTCATTCACAGCTGAGAATTCAGGCTTATTTGTACTCAACAGTATGATCAGTTATGAGTCTCTGCATTAATCATTATTCACCACAAAATGAAGCTTCTGGACTGTAGGTGAGAGCAGTGCAAATCTTATTCCTGGATCCAAAACAGCTATTTTTATTCTTTTTTGTTTTTTAAATGGAATGAGGCCTTTGTTAACTACTGATGGGGCTGTCCCAAAGAGGTTAGTGGCAAGCAGCCTTGACCTCCCATTGGTTCCAGGTTTTGTTTTTTAAATTATTATTAAGATTTTTTCCATTCATTTTACATACCAAAGATCCTCCTCTTCCCTCCTCCTGCTCCCCCAGCCTCCCCCTCCCAACCCATACCCCACTCACCCCCACAAGAAGGCAAGGCCTCCCATGGGGAGGCACATCCAGTAGAGGCAAGTCTAAGCCCTTCCCTTTGCCTCAAGGCTGCAAGAGGTGTCCCATCATAGGTAGTAGGCTACAAAAAACCCACTCATGCATGAGGGATGGATTTTGATCCTACTACCAGGGGACCCCTCTAACAGTTAAAGCTATACAATTGTCTTGCCATGCTGAGGGCATAGTGTAGTCCCATGTAGGTTCCACGGCCATTGATCCAACTTTCATGAGTTCCCACTAGTTTGGTTTGGTCATCTCTGCAGGTTTCCCCATCATGATCCTGATGCACTTGCTCATAGAGTCCCTCTTCTCTCTCTTTGACTGAACTCCTGGAGCTCTGCCTGATGTTTGGCTGTGGATCTTTGCACCTGCTTCTGTCAATTATTGGAGAAAAGCTCTGTGATGACAGGGTATTCACCAGTCTAATCTCTGGGGCAAGCCAGTTCAGTAGAGGCACCCTCTCCACTATTTCTAGTAGTCCAAGCTGGGGTCATCCTTGGGGATTTCTGGCAACTTCTGGGTTTCTCTCTATCCCCGTATCTCCCACTATCATGGTATCTCTTTCATTGCTTTCTGTAGCCAGGAGTTTTCCTGTGTCCCGCCCTGTCTGCAGCAGCTCAGAACCAAGTAAACACACAGAAGCTTATATTAATTAAAACTGCTCAGCCATTAGCTCAGGCTTATGACTGACTAGTTCTTACACTTAAACTCAGCCCATTTTGTTAATATATATGTCACCACATTTTCTGTGTCTTTACCTGTGTGCCATTACCTACTGTTCCCTGGACAGTGGGCTGGTATCTCCTGACTCAGCTTTCCTATTCCCACTATTCTCCTTATCTGCTTATCCTGCCTATATTTCCTGGCTACTGGCCAATCAGTGTTTTGTTAAACCAATGTACAAAAGCAATATTCCCTATCAGCTTTCCCACTCCATCCCTGTTCCAATTCGACCATCCCATTCCCTTATGTTCTCATCCCCATCCCCTACCCTCCATTGCCCACTTCTCACCCCCAGTTTACTCAAGGAGATCTCATGTATTTCTCCTTCCCATGGTGATCCATGCATCCCTTTTTGGGTCTTTCTGGTTATCTATGTTCTTTGGAGTTGTGGGTTGTTAAATCAAGACCACATAAACATTTTAAATATACCAATAACCCCTAAGGAAATAGAAACAGTCATTAAAAGTATCCCAACCAAAAAAGGCCCAGGACCAGATGGTTTCAATGCAGAATTTTACTATATTTTCAAATACTCTTCAAATTGTCCCACACAATAGAAACAGAAGGAACATTACCAAACTCCTTTTATGAGGCTATAGTTACTCTGATTCCCAAAGCACACAAAGATGCAACAAAGAAAGAGAATTATAGACCAATCTCTCTCATGAATATTGATGGAAAAATACTCAATAAAATATTGGCAAATTGACTCCAAGAACACATCAAAAACATTATCCACCAAGATCAATTAGAGTTAATCCCAGAGATGCAAGGATGGTTCAACATAGGAAAATCTGTCAATGTAATACACCATATAAACAAACTGAAAGAAAAAAAAAAAACACATGATCATTTCATTAAATGCTGAAAAGGCCTTTGACAAAAGCCAACACCCCTTCATGGTAAAGGTCTTGGAGAGATCAGGAATGCAAGGAATATACCTCAACATAAAAAAGACAATTTACAGCAAGCCAACAGTCAACATCAAATAAAATGGAGAGAAATTCAAAGCAATTCCACTAAAATCAGAAACAAGACAAGGCTGTCCACTCTCCCCATATTTATTCAATAGAGTACTTGAAGTTCTAGCTAGAGCAATAAGACAACAAAAGGAGATAAAGGGGATACAAATTCAAAAGGAAGAAGTCAAACTTTCACAATTTGCAGATAACATGATAGTATACATTAGTGACCCCAGAAATTCTACCAGGGAACTCCTACACCTGATAAATCCCTTCAGTAATGTGGAAGAATACATGATTAACTAAAAAAAAAAAAAAAAATTAGGAGCCCTCCTATAAATAAATGATAAACAGGCTGAGAAGGAAGTCAGAGAAACATCACCTTTTATAACAATTTTATTCTTAAGTATTTGTTCTTCCAAATAAAGGCCAAGAATTAAAATACAACTGATAGCCAATGGCTTATAACTAATTTCTACACTTTCTGTAGAATTTAAATGACATATGTCTATGGATCTGGGACAACAGAGGAACAATTTCTAAGGTAGATTTGATGAATGACAATTTATACTCATTTGAGGACCATACTTTTTTGCCCTCAAATGCCTGCAGAGTGAAGAATAGGAAAAGAGGAATGTGCAGCATTTGACAACTGAACATATTCACATTTATCTCCTCTCACTGCTAGTCTAGAAAATAATGTGTTTGATGAAACATACTGATTTCAACTCAAAGCACCAACATATTAGGAAATGAAGGGACATTTGATTAATAAAGTGAAGAAAAAGAAACTCCTCACAGTGGCGTATTCAAAGTGAGTGGTGTCTTAGATCTATCCAATGAAGAGCATACCATTGGTGATAAGGAGTGTAAAAGCTCATACAGGAAATTTACCCAGGCATCCATCTGTACACAGAAAGATTGACCAGAGAATATGTCTTTACCCTGAATTACAAGAATGGGTTACAGGGACAAGACTTTTTTTCTATTCCAATTGTCTTTAAAGTTCCAGCAAGGGGAGGGGCATAAAGGTTAAAAAAAATCAGGATCAGGCCTTGCCATTCTCAGCTATGGAGCCTGAATCGGCCTCATGAACTGTTGTCTCCCTCCCTCCCTCCCCTGCCTTTCTTTCTCTCTTTCTCTCTCAACAGGGTTTCTCCATAGCTTTGGAACCTGTCATGGAACTTGCTCTGTAGATAAAGCCTTGAACTCACAGAGATCCCCCTGTCTTTGCCTTCTGCATGCTGGGATTAAAGGCGTGCACCACCATTGCCTGGTGATTTCTTGTCTCTTGATATAAACCGGTGAGGGGACTGAGTTACTCTGTGCTTCAGACACAGCTCATCAGGCAAGTTGGTGGGGACCCATCAGTGAGTTCTAAACCTGACACAACCTAAAATTTCTACAAATAGTCAACATGTTTCTGGATACCAAACATTTTACTTTTCAAAATTCAAGCATATGTTTCACTGAACTTTAAAATCTCTGGGTCTTCTCTAATATAAAAATGTTTTTATGTGGCCCACCTTCTAAGGGAGGAGAAACCTTCTTGCAAACTTAAATAGTTTAGCCTTCGATTTCTAGTAGTTGCCATAATGCCACCTCATGCCCTCAAGTGCTCCACATCACACTTGCAGAGGCAAAGAGATAGATGGTGACTTTTTTCCTTCATATCCAATGTTTGAGTGGATAGTTTCACAGCTGCTGTGTGATGTCTTTCTGTATCCTATGAATATATGCTGTTCCCATTGGTTAGTAAATAAAGCTGCATTGGCCTATGGCAGGGCAGGGTGGAGCCAGGTCGGAAAATTCAAGGGAGAATGAGAGGAGAAAGGAGAGTGGGGAGAGACTCCAAACTACCATCCAAGAGCCAACATATAATGGGATGCAGGTAATTCCACGGAACACAAAAGATACATAGATAAATAGAAATGGGTTAAGATGAAAGAGCTAGCTAGAAAGAAGCCTGCCATAAGCCATATAGTTGGTAATTAATATAAGCCTACTGAGGCTGTCTTGGTCTATTCTCAAAAGATTTTCAAAAGTTGCTTGTGTGAATTTCCCATTTTCTAAGGTATTATATTCCTTCTCAGGTCTTGAAGACTAATAGTTACAGTTACAATCTTCTTATATCTTAGCTGGAACATATTAAGTACTGGATTCTAATTCTTCAGGATAGGACAGCATTTGGAATAATCTCTGTAACATGGCTTTTACCTGTATTCTGGACAACTCTCGATTTTAGTATGTGTCTTTTCATTTGGTGTTGTTCTTGTTAGTTGTACTTCCATTTTGTTTAGTTCATTACCCTTTATTTCTCATGGATAATACATAATAATCATTTTTATCATATTTAATGTTTTTATAGAACTTTCTTATCTAGACAAAAAGGGAGAGATGTAGTGGGTAGCTGGTCTAGCTATGACCTTGAAGCTCTGACCCTAGTGAGGTAGCAAGTAATTGTTACACCTGCCTGTGACCTTGAAGTACATGCCCCTGGGACATGGTTGCTCAGGAACCTTAAGACCTGGAATGTTTATACATGGCTCTCTCTTTACTTCTTCATGGAACTTGGACGCTGGGATGATCTCAGGCAGAAGAACAGTGTGGGACCATGTCTCACCTTTCCATGATTCTGCAATAATTTCTCTGTTTTTATATTGTGAGTTACTTTCTCTAATAAACTTCTTTGCCCTTCAAGCAGATGTCATGGATTGCTAGCAATATTTCTCCCATTACACAGCTGCAGTTAGAGTGTTCCAGCCTGGCAGTGTCTCTCCACCCAGCCTTCCACTTCCCAGAATTCTCCTGTCTCCTGTCCTGCCTATACTTCCTGCCTAGACACTGGCCAAACAACATTTTATTTATACAGAGTGATATCCACAGCACACAGCCATGCTCTGGTGTGGCTATGGGTCAATCAAATGAGTCATAAAACAAAAGCCAAAAGAAAATAAAAAGACATGAAGGTAAGAGGTGGACTTGTTGGGAGGAAGAGGCAGGCATAGGTGAGGAGAGGAATAAGAGAGAGTTGAAAAGATGAGTGTGACTTGAATGCACTGGAGCTTTTGTAAAGATTTTTGCAAACACTACGCTTTTTTAGGATGGATTTAAACATCATTGTGCTTTATGGTCCCTGCTAGGACACTCAGGGACAACCTTGTGTGTTCCCAAATGCCCACGAGAGAGAGAGAGAGAGAGAGAGAGAGAGAGAGAGAGAGAGAGAGAGAACTGAGAGAAACAGAGATGGAGACAAGAAGTTACAGCAATATAGCAACAGAGAATAGAAAGTAAAATAATCAGATAATGAACATAGGATAACAAATGCTTGAATCAACTAGAAATCATTTATTAATGGGTATGATTCTTTGCTTCAATCTTGCCTTATTTCTCAACAAGTCTAAAACGAATTATGAACCAATGGCTGTGGAGTCCCCAGCTGGATCAGGCCCTCTGGATAAGTGAGACAATTGAATAGCTTGAACTGTTTGGGAGGCACCCAGGCTGTGGGACCGGGACCTGTCCTTAGTGCATGAGCTGGCTATTTGGAACCTTGGGCCTACACAGGGACACTTTGCTCAGCCTGGAAGGAGGGGACTGGAGCTGCCTGTACTGAATCCACCAGCTTTAAATGAATCCCCAGGGGAGTCTTGGCCCTGGAGGAGATGGGAATGGAGGGGAGGGGCTGGGGGAAAGGTACAGGTGGAGGCAGGAGGGGGAGGACATGGGAACCCATGGCTGATGTGTAAAATTAAAACACAAATATAATAAATAAATAAATAAATGATTATAATTTGCTTAAATTAAGATTTAAAATGAGAGAAAGAGGCACACACACACCTATTAAAACAATTCAGTTTCACTATTAAGAAAATTTGCCAGTGTGTTGGTGCATATCTGTCACCCAAACACTTAGGAGGTCAAGGCAAGAAGATGGTAACTTCAAAAATTCAAGGCCGCTATGGGGAAACTTGCTACTTCGTTTAACTAAGTTGCTGTTTCCTCAAACTGCCTTCTAAATATTTATGTTTATACCCATAGACAAATGTTATTCTCAGCCTTAATCAGAGAAGCCTCTTGTGCAATCAAATGAAGGAATGTGTAGGATCATAGCTAGTCAGGTACTGAGAATGAGTGGTAGCTTAGTGCTTAATCCTAAAATTTATAGCATCCTTTCTGAGGCTTAGAGAATATCATGGAGGAAGGGGCAGGAAGAATGTAAGATATGGAAAGTTGAGAGGAGGGCTGTGAAATGACATCTTCTCTGGATGACAGAGCCATTGTAGCCATTATCACACAGCAATTGCCACTATCTATAATGGCCATGCACAAAATGGGGTCTGGCTGCAGTCATAGATTGGGAAGGGGCTCATGAAGTCCTAGTCCTCTTTGTTGAACTACTGGCTTCTAATAGATTCTGTGAGAGGTTCAATCAAAGTCTTCAGCCATGCACTCACTGATGAGCCCACCAGACTCCAAGAACAGTTCCAAATCAGTGGTCAAATGGTTGGCCATGGTTAACTCACTGAGTCAGAAAACTGAATAATCCAAGACCTTGGGAAGGGACTTCTGGAAGTGAGGGAGAAATAAGAGTGGGTGCAGTATGAGTAATCAGAGTGCATTACATTCGGGTAGGAAATTGTCATAATACAAATTTTATAAATGTTACATTTCCATTACACCAAAAAATGCAGTGTTACCTATACCCTAAAATGTTCTTGTTTTTTTTTCTCAGTTATAATCACCTATCACTAAGTAATCTTCTGTTTCCCCTTCCCTAAGGAGTTCCAGGCATCCCCCTTGAACACTCTACTTACCCTCTCTGGTTCTACATATTATAACTTGGTTATAGTTTACTTAATGGATAATATCCACTTATAAGTGATACATATCATATTTGTCTGAGTCTGGCTTACCTCACTCAGGATAATTATTTTTCCTAGTTCTATTCATTTCCCTGCAAAATTCATGATGTCATCCTTTTAACAACTGAGTAATACTCCATTGTGTACATTTACTTTATCTTCTCTTTGGTTGAGGGACATCTCGGTTGTTTCCAGATTTTGGCTGTTATAAATTAAGCCATAAAGAACATATTGAGCAAGTATCCTCACGGTAGGATGGAGTTCCCTTTGAGGGTGGACTGTGGGCAGGGGGGGGGACTACAGAAGGAAGTATTAGATTGAGGGGGAGATGGGATGGAGAGAGAGAGAGTGGGGAGAGATGGCTGGAATTTGGGAGGTACTTGGGGGCTGTTTAGAAGCCTGATGCAGGGGAAACTTCCTGGATCTATGAGGATGGTCCTAGTGAGGACTCCTAATATTTGGGGATATGTAGTCTGAACTGGGCATCTCTTGTAGCCAGACAAGGGTCTTGGTGCTGAGACTAAGTTGCATTCAGTTGAGTTTTGATCAAGGGGGATTCATGAATATCCCCAAACAGCTGAGGTTGATGCTGGGACAGAAAGTTGCTCTGTAAATTGACAGTGGAAGTCCCATTGCTTAGGACAACATAACACACAGATCACTGAACATGACAAGGACACGCTGGTGGCAGCATGGAGCCTTCATCCCTAAGTTCTAGTCTTCTTGGTGTGGGAAGGTACACTTAAAGCTACGGAAAGAGAAACCTGGAAACAAACCCAGTCATAAAACCTTTGACCTACAATCTGTCCTGTGTACAGGATGTGCTAGGGTAATGTTGGCACAGCATTTGGGGGAGTGACCAACCAATGTTTGATTTAACTTGAGACCCACACCACAGCATTGAGCCCATGCCAGACACATGGCCAGGAACAGGAGGATGGATAGCCTAGAGACCTAGGATAGAACCAAACACAATTGCTTATAAAAAAAAATAAAATGATTCCTAATGATATTCTGCTATACACATAAAGTAGTGCCTTGTCTAGTCATCGTCAGAGAGGCTTCTTCCAGCAGCAGACAGGAGCAGATGCAAAGACCAGCAGCCAGACATTATATAGAGAAGGGGTTTGAATTGGAGGTCTCCATCAGGTCCCTACCCTTAGAGCTGAAGGAAACCCATGGAAGAAGAAGAAAGATTGTAGGAAGCAGAGAGAATGGAGGACATCAGGAGAACATAACCCACTGAATCAGCTAAACAGAGCACATATGGGCTAAACAAAGCCTGAAGTCGCAAAGCAAGGAACATGTAAGGGTCCTCTGCACATATGCTGTGGCTGTTAGCCTGGCGTTTTTGTAGGAATTCTAACAATGCGAATGGGTGTATCTTTGATTCCTTTGTCTTTTCCTCTTGTGGGATGCTTTGTACAGCCTCAGTCTGAGGGCTTTTGTCTTGTCTTATTATATTTTGTTTTATCATGTTTGGTTGTTGTCTCTTGGATGCCTGCTATTTTCTGAAAGTAGATACACTGGGACTGGATACTAGGGAGAAGGGAGGTGAGGGGGAATCTGGGAGGAATGGAGGAAGGGGAAACTGTGGCCAGGATGTATTGTACGAGAAAAAAACATGTTAAATAAAAAAAAATAAAAATAAAAAACAAACCTATAAAAAATAAAAGAAAAGGACACCATTCTTAGCTGAGATAGAATACGTTGACACTACCTTCCCTTTTGTTTGTTTGCAGTGAATGGGCACACTCCGGTATTTACATCTGTTTGTGTGGCTATCGTTAGTCAACATTATGTTGGTGAGATTCAACTCTCTTTTTATTTACTTCTGGATTGTGTGTTCTCAGCATTGGTTTCCCAGCCAATGTGTTAGCATGTGTTATCTGTTCTATTATATGTGGATTTTGAGCAGTTTGTCTAGGTTAATTTTAAGTGGTCATGGTAGGGACTTTTTCTAATACTTTTGTTATGTATTTTTAATTAAAATATTAAATAACATGCTATTTGTTAAAATAAACATTAAAGAAAGTTGTAAATAATCTGTCAAATGCTATAAACCTCAATTATTCCTAGTCATTTTAAATTATCTTTATCCTACTTAATAATTTAAAGTCTTTTCTGAAATAATATACTTTAGTTCAGTGTCTGAGGGAAAATATGTGGGAAATGATTTACCAAGATAAGTGAAACTTATTAAAAGTTATCAGAATTTACAATGACTTTTAATGTACTAAATAAAAAGCCTATGACACAGATCAGAACTCTTCTCTGAACAAGGTGAGAAATAGGGCATTGGTAAACACTGATGACTATTTGCTGAACTATCACTAATCAGTCTAAGTTTACCTTGGGGAATAAAGGGCAGACTATCAATCCTTAAGTCCTCTGACAGGATTTACCACAAATACAAAATTCAGCAGAGGTAAAAGGTGTGTGCTCCCACATTGACATTTTCATGTAAGAGATGCTGTTCTCCATGTTAACACTTGCAATGAAAAGGGAAACTCCCATTGACAGCACATTTAATTACCATCATGGACCTTTGCTTTCAGATGTCCCCAATTATGGATCGGCTTATAAAAACCTATTTGACTTAATTTTCCAAACCACTGTATCTACTAGATTGCTAGGACATCAACATGTAGTACTCTGCCTTTTCATTCCTTGAGTACACCTTCTTTTGCTTTTCTCTGATTATTCAGGAATCTTACCTAAGTCCATAGTTGGGGTTTATATACAGATAATTAATATAAGTGGAGAGAAGTGAGCCAGGGAGATCAATCAGTTGGTATAATGTTTCCCTTACAAAAGCCTGAATCTCTTCCCCACAATACACATAAAAACACATGCAGACTGGTGATCCCAGCACTGGAGAAGAAACAAACAGATCCCTGAGGATCCCTGGCAAATAAGTTCAGCCTAATTTAGTGAGTTGTAGACTGCTAGGATCCTGGGCCTGATAAATCAACATAGCTAGATGGCACCTGAGAAATGACACCCAAACATGTCTTTTGGCTACTCCATTCACATACACATTCATATACATTCTGCACACACAAAAACATATATACAAAACCAATGAACACATACATGATCTTTCATTACTGTATCATCTTTCTCCACCCCATCTCTCTCTTGTGTGTGTGTGTGTGTGTGTGTGTGTGTGTGTGTGTGTGTGGGGGGGGTGTCTGGTCTGTGTAGCACTGTGAGTCTGTGTATGGACACCCAGGGAGATTAGGAAAGGCACCAGATAACTTGGAGTTAGAGATGTAGAGAGTTCTTAGCCACCTGGTTTGGGTTCTGAGAACTGAACTGATAGTCTCTGAAGAACAGCAAGTTCTGTTAACCTCTGGCCCCTATCTCTAGCTCCCATGACAATTTTTACGTCCCTTCTTGAAGCACTCAGTTCTGATGCTCAGCCTCTCGTCCTTCCTCCACTAACAAGATCTCCAGTGCTAGTAGAGGAGGTTTCTGAGTATTGATAGCTTCTAAGCTCTGTGGCTTGCTGCTCCTCTGAATAAGGGATTATTCCATTGACATGGGACCTGCCCAGCACCACTGAGTATACATCATAACCAGGAGACATTTAACACACTTAGGAACTCCCAGGGCTAGTTTATAGCCAGCCATGGAGATTATGCATCAATCACATAGACTTGGAATTTTCTCTCACTCTTCACTCATCTACTTCTTCATGAGTGCTCTGTTCCCTAACAACTAACCATGTAATGACCAAGTAAATTAGTACAATTCATTTATGTTACCAATTAGAAAAATGGAATGAGAGAAAGATACCCCTATCTGCCCAACATTTTGCCTTTATTAGTTTCACTAGATTGTGTTGCTTGAATCCTAAATGGTCTTATAATAAAAACCTAGAGCCAGATATTGAGGTAAATGCAGAAAGATCAGAGAGACAAAGGAACAAACCACCGCCACTTCTCACCTCGCCAACTCCATGAATCCTCTGAATGAATGCCGCTGAGTCCTCAGCTGAAAGGGCATTTTAGCTGAGAGCCTTTAGCTCCTGTCTCCTCAGGCCTCACATGCCTTTCTCCTCCCAGTCATTTCACTTCCTTCCCAGCACTGGGATTAATGGTGTGTGTGCTTCCCAAATACTGGCTGCAAAGGTATGAGATCGCAAATGCGGGCATTAAAGGTATGCGACTCTCAAGTGCTGGGATTAATGATGTGAGCCACGTCTGCCTGGCTCTGGTTCTCTCCTAGGATGACTCAATCTCATGTAGTCCAAGGTGGCTTTGAACTCAGAGATCCAGAAAGATCTCTGCCTCCCAAGTGCTAGGATTAAAGGCATTTGTATGTCATCACTGCCTGGTCTCAATGTTTAATTTAGTGGCTGGCTCTGTCTTCTGATCCTCAGGCAAGCTTTATTTGATACACAATATATCACCCCAAGATTGAGATAAAAGATGTGCTTCTCAGTGGTCCATTATTTTGAGTAGGAACTTCAAGTCTTAGACATGTTTACAACAGCTAAGTATTTGGTATAAAGAACTTCAAATCAAAGGTAAAAATGCTGCAGAGACTCTTATAGGAGACTTCCATTTTACTTGATCCCATCACTTGTTTGCTATAGTCTGTTCATTGGAGAGTGTCCAGGGGCAATTACTCAGATTATGTAATAGCTATGGGGAAAATATTCTCACCATGAACCAATAATAATGAGGACTATTAAAGGAGGCTCAGGTGCCTGTCATTTCAGAAATTGTGGTCAAAGAGCCTGAGATTTTTAACCCAGCAGGAAAATAACAAATAGTGACTGTGAAACTTCGTAGCAGAGGTATTGACATGAACCTTTCAACTTCTATAAATGCATATTTTATTGAAATAGAGGGTTGTATCAGATGCGTGCTAACACAGCATGCATCTGCATGTTTGCTTAATAAAGAGTCACCAAGCAATTTTTGAGAAATGTTGATCCTTGCTATAAACATAATTTTTAAAATCAGTAAACTAATAACTGTCAAGATGTAGTATTTATAATGCTGCATCTGAAATTCTGGATTCTATCATCTTAAGTATATACTTCCCAAAGATAATTTTATGGCTAGATTTAAAAGTCACTCACCGTTTATGCATATTGGGGGAAAACTCAGCCAATATTTTTCAGTTGTTTTATACTCTGAATTCTGGAAAGACATGTCAGAAGAGACAGAGGTTCATTCAGTTTAAATTTCAATGACAATTTCATTAAGGAACTGGGTACTTATTGATCTTGAACTACTTTAATACAAAAAAAGAAAAGAACATTGTAGCATCATGTGTATGTGATAGACTCCAAGCATTATGCCCTATTCTTCACATTTAAGACATCATATATTCCTCTCAGTGTCCTTAGGAGCAGAAGGGTGCATGTAGAAATGGAGTAGTAGAAAGGTCAAATCATGTAACAGTTCAGGTTAACTTGGCCTAGATTTGATACTTGATTTTCTGATGAGTAGAATCTTGACTTCATGTGTGCCAGGTGACAGAGACTTGCTGAATTTTTGCACATAAGAAAATTGATGGTGCATTAACAGACATTAATAGGGATGTTAAGTAGCTGGCATGTCAGAGTGGTAGTGACCAGAAAATTATAAGGGCACACATTCATGAATGATAAAGGTGCATTTAACGTATGAATCTCCATGAGCAAAATTTGTATGAGAAAAATCAAGTTTACTGGTAGTTGTGTAATCTGAGAATCACATATTTTTAACTGGAAAAATGTGTTTTCAATCTTTCACTTGTTTTTTTTCTTTTATTAAAGGTAAAATTTCTGTGTTCTCAGCCTCAAGCCCCTCTACTGTTCTCCTCCCCACTTAATCCTGGCAACCCAGAACCCCCATTCATACATAATTATCTAATCTATTTCTTTTTCCTTATGAGATCTATCTGTACCCTCTAGTCCTATACCTAGCCTCTGTGGTACTACCAACTGTAGCTCCTTTGAGAGGTAGTATGGAAGCTTAATATGGTGGAAACTTGCTGAAATATATACATATATGAGATGAATAAATGAAATCACCACATAAGAGAGAGATTCTCAACGTGCCATCTCTTGTCACAAAACAAAGCTTCCAATACTGTATTGGCTTACATCTTATTGAGTTGTTCGTCAATATGTTCCCATGGGAGTCTCCAAACAAGTTAGGCTGTTTCCAAGGTAATAAGTTGTTCTTTGCAGACTGAAAGTAAGGCCCCAATGCTGAAGACACCACCATACAACTCATTCAATATGGAGAAGTTGAATTTAGTTAGTTATATATTCTACCATCATTTGTACAGGAAGGTACTCTGAATGCTATCAAAAGAGAAATGTAAGCACCAAACTAGCCACAACCATTTTCTCTACAATGATATTTCATCTGCAAGATGTGCCTGTACAATGATGTCACAAAGCTTGTGGGACTAATCAATACTGATGTAATTTAATGTCAACCCCATGAGATGTAACCCATACCTGAAAATGTTTCTGTGACGTAGGAGAAGAGACTAGGTACCTAGGAATCTAGATTAAAAGCAAGTACTACTGGGGAAAACAAATAAAAATAAAACAACTACAAGTGTAAAAATAAAAACAAACAAACAAAGAAAAGACAAAAACAAACAAAAATTGTGACAGAATTCTAAAGACATTCTGTTATACTCATAGACCAGTGCCTTACCCAGCCATCATCAAAGAAGCTTCTTCCTGTAGCAGAAAGGAACAAATATAGATACACAAGGACACACATTATCCAGAGGGTGAGAAACTGTGGAACACACAGCTCTAACTGGTGTGTCTCCATCAAATATCTCCTCTCAGAGCTCAGGGAACCTCAAGGAAGAGGAGGGAGGAAGAGTGTAAGAGCCAGACGGGCTGAAGGACAATAGGAGAACAACACTGAAAAAAGCTCATTGAGGCTGAAGCAACATGCACAGAGCCTGAACAGGTCTGAACTAGAACCTCTGCATATATATATATTTATTTCCAGTTTGGTGTTTTTATGTGATTCCTGAGTGTGCAAAGAAGTGAGTCACTGATTCTTACGCCTTCTCTTGGGTTCTGTTATTTCAGTTGGCTTGTCTTGTTCAACTTCTATGTGATAGTTTTTGTTTTTATTTTATTGTATTTTATTATCTCTTAGAAATCTGTTCTTCTCTTTTCTTCTTAAATTTTTTTAAGACAGATTCTTCTCTCACAGATTACATACTGACCACAGTTTGCCCTTTTTGCATTCTTCCCAGTTCCACCCGACTTTCCTTCTCCTGCAGACCCACTCTACCTCAGGTTCCTCTTCAGAAAAGAGCAGGACTCTAAGAGATGACAGAGTCTTTTCTAAGCAGAGATAGAAACAGAGTGAATCCAGAGGGAAGGGAGGTGGGTAGGAACTGTAAGAAATAGAAGGAAGAAAAGTTGTAATCAGAATGTCATGTGAGGAAAAAAGTCTACTTCCAATAAAATGAAAACAGATTTTTCATACAATATGTGCTAATTGCAGTTTTCCCTCCCCTATTCCTTGAGTTACTCTCCACTTCTCCTCCTATCCAGATCCACAAACTTTCTTTACCTTATTGGAAAACACACAGGAATCTAAGGAATGTTTAAAAAATAAAATAATTAAAATTCAACCAAATAGGAATCATTTTCTTTTACATAGAAGGAAAAGCAAATCTATGTTCAACATCACAAAACCAAAGAAAACAGATATCAGGATTCCCAGTTTGTAGTCACAGTTCCCTTACTAAAGATTAATAATTATTCTATCATCAACCATTTATAAAATTTGGAGACAAATTAGAGTACACATTGTTTGTTTCAAGAAGTTTTTGTTACTTTCAGTCAAATTTACCTATCTATATGTCTATGAAAGAACAGTTTAGGATGACTGTTTAATCATTGAATCACTTACATTTTAATTTGAGTTATATGATCATTTGGGTCTACTTCTGCTTACTTGCACTATTTTTTAAAATAATTTTGCTTTTCTTCCTTTAATTCCACTCTTTTGTTCATATTTTAAATTCATTTATATTTAAAGTAATTTTAATTTTTTATATGAATCAGAGTGTGCATTTGCTTTGGCATGAGTAGCGGTCAGAGGGCAGCTTTCAGGAGTCAATGCTTTCTTTCCACTGTGGTTCCAGTATCAAATTCAGGTCCTGAGCTTGTGTGGCAAATTCTCTTACCTGCTGAGCCATCTCAGCCTGGTTTATTCAATCTCTCTCTCTCTCTCTCTCTCTCTCTCATTTTACTCTGTTTCTTTAAGAAAGCACCTCTACTGTTGCCCAAACTGGCCTTAGGCATGTGTGAAGCTGTGTTCGACCTTCAACTCCTTATCTTCTGCCACTGCACTCTGATTTTGAGATTACATCTCTTTCATGTCCAGTTCCTGCCTGTCTTTTTAGGCAATATCCTTGGACAGTGTATCAAAATCTCTATATACTAATAACTCACAAGCTTACCTCACTAGCCAAGACACTTCTCTGGTAAATTGTTTCAATGTGCTCATTACACATTTCAAAGTAAATATAGAAAGATGACACAAACTCATCCTTAAACTTGATGAGTGATTAGCTCATCTAGAATGAACTCAGATGATATCATCTCAAATTACTTTTAAAAAAATAAATTTTCTTTTTCATTATTTTCAATGGCAAATATTTGCTCTATTTTTCATTTAATTTGATATTCATTGTCTTCCCTCTGTCATCATTCCTTACTTTGCCTGTATAAATAACCTCTGCAATACCTTTCCAACTTATGCTACAGATTTATAACAAGTGGGTTTTCTGAGAGACTGAGTCAATAACTTTTTTGGTTAAAATATATTGGTGCTCTCTATATTTGTATATTTCACATTGGTTCTTGACATAAACATGGCATCATTTCATTTTTCTTCTTCCTGTCTTAATTTTATTTTAGTATAAAAAAGCAGAAAAAATGATCAACCCTAGATGTAAAGATCCTGTCTTAGTTTCTTTTCCTTCTGCTTTGAAAATACATTGACTAAAGTACCTTAAGGAGATGGGTTCGTTTAGCACACAGTGCCTTCTCACATTCCATTGCAGCAGGGACATCATGGTGGCAGCAGCTAAGAAATGGAGAACTTCCCATAAATACATGGATGTTTATGTTAAACTCATTGTTTCCACTTGTGTAGCCCAGAGGTCCCTAGGAAACTCTCACAGTGTGAGGTCTTCCCACTTTAGTTAATGTAATCAAGGCAGTCCCCCACAGACATCCTCAAAGGCCCAATTCACAGGTGATTCTAAATTATGTCAAATGGATAATTAATGCTGCAACAACCCCAGGAACAATTTTAAGAACACTATTGTAGAAGTCTACCTTAAGAAAGAGACTAGTTCCCTCTGTGATGTTCCCCATTATCTTCAGCCAACCAGTGTTTCCTCAGAGATAACTTCATTTTGACTTCAGTAATATTAAATTAGTTGTGTCTGTTCTTAAAGATAATCATTATAGTGTGGACTCTTGCATCTGTCTTCTCTCATTGAGCATATTTGTGACATGTATTTACTGTGTACAAGAGTACATCTCTTCTCACTACTGAGATAAGTTTATCATTCAGATATAGTCACATTAATAGAAGAATGATGTTTGCTAGTTGCTTTTATTCTATTTCATTCATAAGATCAAAATTTAAAGTTGTTGACAATTTCGTTCATTAACAATGAGTCATAGTCAGAGCTATCTTTGCATCATAACTCAGAGGATGGATATATATGGTGATATATTGTGTCGCCCAATATATTGTGAACCCAATAAAGCTTATCTGAGTATCAGAAGAAAAAGCCAGCCACTATATTAAACATAGAGGTTAGACAGTCATAGCACATGCCTTTAATCCTAGCATGCAGGAAGCATAGATCCATCCAGATCTCTGTAAATTCAAGGTCACACTGCGGAACAGAGCCAGCCATGGTGACACATGGCTTTAATCTCAGCACTTATCATAGAGGTCTGGAGATACATACAGACAGATAGGAAGTAATGTAGCTGGGCAGAGAGAGGAAGTGAGATGCAGAACAGAAAGGCATGTAGGCATGGGTATATAGGAATTAGGTCTCCTTGGCTGAGGATTTCCAACTGGTACGATCATGGCTGAATTCTTTCTGCTTTTCTGGTCTCTCAGTTTCCCCCCAATATCTGGTTCTGGGTTTTTATTAATAAGACCATTTAGCAATTTGTCTTACACACACATGCACCTCTCTTACCATTCTCTGTCTGTCTAGTCATTATGCTGGCTTTTGACCTTAATAACATTCTTAATTAAATTTGTATCAATGTGCAAAAATCCCTAACAATGTAAAATATTTAAGATTAATATTTGTTCAAAAGTAGACTCAATAATCCTCCTTTTTGTCTCCTCATTTCTATATTATATTCCCACTTTCTACCTTTAGTAAGAGGTAAGATTAGATCCTTGAATCTGATCTCCTTCATTTTCTTTTTTCTTTTTTTTTTTTTTTTTAATTCTGACCATGACCTATAACAACTTGTAACCAGTCCCCTTAAATAACTGAAATCTATCAACATCACCTTTTGGGATTGTGGGTGTCATATTCCCTAGACTTCTTCCTGTTGTTTGGGGGTGATTGCATCTTTAGGGCATCTCAGGAAAACTGGGATAATGTTCAAGTGCTGGGAGATCTATCTGTTGTCTAGTGTCATTGTGATTTGAAAATGTAGGGCTTATCTGAAGTCTCGCTAGAGTTGTCTGTGGACTTGGACCATCTCAGTCAGCAGTCTTGAAGCTATTCTGGATATAGACTTATAAGGAAACTACAACAGAGGTATTCTGAGAAGCTGGAGCATCCGGGGCACTCATTTTCATTGGTTTCTGGTACCCATTGCTCTCAAAACACACAAACTTGTAAAGGTAACATACATATCTGCATTCACACCAGTATAGACTCTGTGTTGTACACAAGCCAGCAAAAGGTAATTTTCTTTTTTATGTTAAAGCAGGTAAAATATACATCACTTATCTTGTAGTTTGTCTAGGTTTATGTTTATATGTCTGTAGCCAGGATTTTCAGGGCATCTCCTCTGATCGAATCTGATCTCTATCAACCTTGAATGAATTCATAGCCTTTTATTTTCTGTGGAAACAAAAGCATAACCTTTCCCCCAATGCAACATTTTTTTTTTTTTTTTGAGACAGGGTTTCCCTTTTTGGTTTTGGTGTCTGTCCTGGATCTTGGTCTGTACACCAGGCTGGCCTCAAACTCATAGAGATCCCTGTGTGCTGGGATTAAAGGTGCAAGACACTGTCACTGGGTGCAACATATATTTGACTTCTCTTTAGAAGTTAAGACATTTTAAAAATATATGTTGCTTTAATTTACTGGTTTTTATACTCCAGCGTCTCTCAACAGCACCGACTTCTCAAGCAGGCAGGCAGCAGTTGGAAGATATATCTTTGTACTGTAGCCTACATGAGAGACTGCAGGACTAGGAAGTCACATTTGATTCTGCTCTTTTGTTTAGAACATTTTAAAAAGCTTTCTCAGTTCTTATATAGAAAGATGTCCCCTATGTTAAGTGCCATTTATAGCTAGTCTTTCTCTATCCCTCCAGCCACATCCCAAATTATGACATAGAGACTTAGTAATTATGAAAGCTTGGCTGATATCTTAAGATCATTCTAAGTAGCTCTAATAACTTAAATAAACCCATACCTTTTAATCTGAATTTTTTTTAACGTGGCTCATTTACTTTACTTTGCAATGCCCTTTCTGCTTACTCTATATCTCCTGGCAACTCCACCCTTTTTCTTCCCAGCATCCTCTTTGATCCAAAAATCCTCCCTAGCTAATGGCCATTTAGCTTTTTGTTAAACCAATCTAAATGACACATTTTTACAGTGTGCAAAAAGATTATTCCACAACAGAAAGGCCATAATATTATAGTGTAAGGAGCATAGTAGTATCCCTAAATTGTTAATGCAAATGTTTTAGATGTTTTGAGTGAGAGGATTACCCTTGCATTTTAATCATGATCATCATAACCTTGGCAGTGTATTAACTTCAAATGAAATCAGAAAAATAGCATTAATATCCTAATGACAAAACCCATTATCTAGGTAAGGTTTTTGGTTTTGTTTATTTGTTCTTTGTTTTTTGTTTGTTTGGTTGGTTTGGTTTTATTGTGGATGTCTGTTTTTGTTTTTGTTTTGGTTGTCAAATTAGCATCACAATTGCAGCAGGAAGTGATGTTTAACTAGACTGCTTTATTTTATGAAATCAGCTATATTTAATACCTGTTTCAAGAAATCTATTTTGTTTCATCATAAAATAAGAGAAAGGTGGAATTGGTAATGAATTCCTTAATGTCAAACTTGGGTTTTGGCCAGGAGAATAGACTGCTGATTTCTAGCTACAGACTTTCCTCAGTACCTTAGCACTTCTTTTGTTACAGTAATTAGTCAAGAGGACAGCAGGAAAGCAGAGAGTCCTGCTGTTGAATTAATATAGCTGGTTTTAGTAGAAACTATAGACCCCAGTTCACAGGAAAACTGAGCTACAAGGAAGAATATATTCTTTCATGACCTTTTTGTCTTTGAATTTTTGTGTGCCCAAAGCTAGGGAATTCCTGCCAGTGTTTCCACCACAAATGTCCAATTGAGTTTTAAATAACTCAAGTGATTGGCCTTTTACTGTTGCTCCTGGGAACTTGTTCTGTCATGTAATAGAACTGAGTTTTAAGAAATTCTTCTTGATGCATTATCCCTAGAGTCCATTCATGAGAAAATTTCTTCTGTAAAACTTTGTGTTTATAAAGAAATCGATTAGGATCAGGGAGATATTGTGGGATTGAAAAGAAAGCACTTGGAGTTAGGCAGGTAGATAGTGAGGCAGGTGGATTCTACAGTGAGAAAGAGTTGGTTACCACAGCAACTGTCATGAGAGGAAGGCATTGAACAGACAAAGGTTGCATCAAAACAAACAAACAAACAAAAGCAAAACAAAAAAATTAGCAACATGCCTGCTGAAACAAGGCCTAAGCAAAAGTTGACATCCCAAAATAGGTAAGGATGATCTCAAGCAGCTGCACCCTAGATGAAGAGCAGCAGGAATTAAGGAAGCAAAGAGAGGGAAGATTGATCTTCCCCAGGGAAGAGCTCCTTGGTTGGTTATCCTGTACCAAGTAGCTCTAGAAACACATATACAGGCAACACTGAATGGACTCAGCAGGTGATAGTTATGTGCTGATCAGTTTAGAGTTATAAGTATCAGCAATGAGAGAAAGAAGAAGAATGGGCTTTTGGACACGAGAGTGATGGTAGGAAGGGGAGGGAGCAAAAAATTATGTAATTGTATTTTAATTAATTAAAAATGAAAGTGAAAACTAGATAGAAAAATACACTCTACTAATAAATCTTTTGAAGCAGCAGGTTCAATGGAACCAATAGAAAACATCCTGGCCAATCCTCAGACATCATGAGCAGAAATGATTCTTAAGATTCAAATTTCAGTAACATATGTGGCTTTGTTTAACTCCAGGATTGTTTACTCAGAATCCATTAAAAAATCTGTTTATATCTGGGTTAAAAGAAACAGCATGTTTAACTATAGTTAGAATGACATTTAGGTGTGGATAAACTCTCTTCCCAAACGCAATTAAATTATTTCTCTTCCACAGACAACCACTTGTTCCCACATCTTTTCTTCCTATCTCCTTTGCTACCTTGTGCTGTATATTTAAAGCTGTGAATAAGTAACTTCAAAAAAGCACAAGTACAAATGCAACATAGACCTTTAAAATCAGCACCTCCTCCACTCAGTCTGTCCCCATAGTCACTGACAGAGCTTCCTGTTTTGATGATACAAAGAAAAAGTGTCAGATTAATTTATAGTATGCTCCTGGGAAAGTCATTAATTGAGGAGGTATGATAACTTCTCTATGCAATCCAAAATCAGCATGTTTTAATTAAATTTCAATTCTCTATGTTAATGTAATAAATATACATATATATGCAATATATATATGACATTTTTTCCAATTGCTATAGAATCTGGGAAAGCTTCTATAGCTATTGATGCATAGCATACTGCTATTAGTGGTCTTTTTATATTAATAGAAATTTCAATACAAATATATATATATATGTATAGATATATAATTTGAAATTCTAGAAACTTTAGCTGCATTGTGAATTTTGGAAAAATATCCCAGTTTATTATGTTGAGTTGTCATTGTAGAAAAATTAACAGCAAGCTTGTCTAGAAATTTAAATTATTTTTTCTTTTTTTTCAGAGATAATCTATTGTATCAACTATGTATAGTCTTATTTACATGGGTTTGATTATAGAAATTAACAAAATATTCCCTTGGCATACAACCTTATAGTGGATTTTCTGAACCTTGCTCTGCCTGACTTCTTATCTCCTCAGTTTTGGGAGTCTTGCTTTATTGTCACATCCTCCAGGAAACCTTTTTTTTTGCTCTGACAGGGTGATACAATTTGTAAAGTATTTTTACAAAATACAGCATTTACCTTCAAATGTAGGCATAATTAAACATATTTTAATACCAGAATGAGTATGGATATGCCTCCCTTACCTTACTGCAAGCTCTAGGAGGACAAAAGCCCCATCTCTTTTGTTTATAATCTCCTTATGCCTTCAGAGTGCTTGTTGCATTATGGATGACTTGTATCTAAGTGCTGAATAAATCACTATGTTTGTTGCAGGTTACAGTAAAAGTAGCATTTATTACAAGATATGATATATCTTAGAAAAAATTAAATGAAACTGTTTTCCACATGCAAGCTAGACTTCTGACTGTTTGGGTCATCACAGCAGTGTTTCAAAGGACACAGACACTCCTTCTCTAGAGATTTTGCTTCTCTTCTACATGCTTCCAAATTATGTTATTTTTTCTTTCTATTTCTTATAACCCTTATAGTTTAAAGTGTAAATGTACTGGGAATGGACTAAGCTTTGTATTTTTTAGCAGACAGTGCAATATTGAATAACGATTACAGCGCAGCTTAAGAATAACAAGCTCAACATATGTCTTGGGAAATTTAAGAGGCTCTCAGAGTGTTTTTATCTTACGTAGCAAGTAGATAACTGTGATATTTAAACCCAAGTTGGCAACAACATTACATGAAAGGAGTGATTCTCTGATATTTTGTAGAAATGAAAGAAAAAACTCATTTTATTTAGGTGCTATTTTGTTGAGATTTATGAGAAAAGAGAAATGATAACTGGAAATCGCAATATTTCCTATAGAAATAAACACTAACATTGCTCTACAAACATTGTTTAGGCTAAAAAATTAGAATCAAGTGACAGAAAGTGAGTGGTGGGTGAGAAGGCATCCAAATGATCTTGAATTCATGTAGATAGAGCCATGAGAGGGCACTTATCATGCTAAGGTTGCTTTAGGAAACAGGATCTGCATTAGACATTTCAACATTCAGGAACAGAGTTCTAAGGAAAAAGCTTTGGTCATAACCATTCTAAATGTCCTGTGTTGGAATTCTGTAATACATATTCCAGGGGCAGAAATGCTTATGTTTGTTCATGACTGTTCACTTTGGTTAATTATGTTTCTAAATTATGTCATTGATTGTTGACAACTCCTCCAAATATTTCCTGGACTGTATAAATATATGAAGTAGCATAAAAACATGAATGTTGACTGAATTTTGTAGCATGGAATCCATATGGTGTCTCAAGTAACAATGTGCAAACCATTGTTTGCACAGATTATTTTATTGCCTTGTAGAGTCACAGTTAAGGGTGTATAGAAAATAGCTAAGAAAACTAACAAATTCAGAGCCTCTATTGCACCAGTTTATCAGAGATTCTACTTGAAATTGCTATGACCATACTTAATTTACTTGAAAAAAAAAAGATGTCATTCTCAAGGTCTTTGTTAAATGTTTGTTAAAAAAATCTTTTATTAAATTAACCCATGTTTTAGTGTTATTCCTCTCCTACAATTATATAAAATGCAGTTCAAAATGTTTAAACTTGTAAAGAAAATAGAACATCCTTAGTCTAGAGAATTGTATATAAATGAAATAAATACAAAATGGAATGGTACTGTGTAGTGTTCTTTCTTTTTACCTACAAAGCTTAAATTTCATTCATGAGAAATTCATGTGTGAAATAACTTTATAACTTAATATAATAACTAAACTAATAAAATTAATGAACTCAAGATTTCAACTAAAATATAGTACTAACCATCTTAACAGAAGTATTTATTGGTAGATAGGTACTATTAAAAAAAAGAAATTTCCATAGCATCTCAGTACCATGTTTATAAATCACACACACAAAAATAAGCTCTGTCATATTTACTTGAAGATATAAGAAAATTAAGTCTTAGAGAAGGTAGAATTAAAAGCCTACTTAACTCTGTTCTTTGCTTCAAACTTACATCTTTAATATTTAAGTCACTATTCACCTACTATAACTGATATGATCTAAAAAGAAACTTGAATTCTCAGTAAAACCTTTATTCAAGAGATTCAGCAAATACTGGGGAGAATAGTAAATAAGCAGAGTGTAGTAGGAAACAGTCTATCTGTGATGCTTGTATTTCATTTTTTATTACTAAAATTCTGACTCAATATGTCATTGTGGTGGGAAGAAATTTCTATTTAATGGTCACTTAGGTCTAGGGTATCATACTTCCTATATCTGCTACTCAAAGAAAGGTTAGAACTGACTTTCTGTAATTCAGGTGAGAGAAGAAAGAGATTTTGTAAAGAGTGAAGCTTCACTCATAGGAGTGAAAAGAATGTTCTGAATTCTCTCTGCTGAAATTGTATCAATAGAGAAGCTATCCTTTCATATCATATGCACATAAAGCAAAGCTAATTCACTGGTAGAAGAAGTAGTTTAGTGTCTTAAGCTATCATTGATTCAGGGCTCTCATGAATAATCTAGAAGTCAGAGTCTAGAATTGAACCCAGGAAAAATGAACTCAGTGACTGCTTAGTTAATAGTTCATGTACTTTCTTTACATTATATGCTCCAGGATGTTTCTCCAGCAATATAATGTTAGGCCTTAATGATAAAGTTGCTGGTGGGTCTTCTTCACTTGTTACTTTGTATGAAACTTGGATTTATCATAACCATGGAGCCACTCAGAAGCTTCCTCCACAGTTTCAGAATTAAAGGAGCTATAGATTCTGGAGTTTGTTTTGCTGGTCTGTAGACTTGTTCTGTAAAAGGTTGTAATTCATGGATTGGCCATGGGAATGGTCTACTTTTCTTTTTTTCTTTTTTTTTTTTTTTGGTTTGGTTTTTCGAGACAGGTTTTCTCTGTGAAGCTTTGTGCCTTTCCTGGAACTCATTTTGGAGACCAGGCTGGCCTAGAACTCACAGAGATCTGTCTGCCTCTGCCTCCAGAGTGCTGGGATTAAAGGCATGCACCACCACCACCTGGCTGGAATGGCCTACTTTTCAACATCAGTTGGCCATATTCAGCTTAGAGCTGTAATGAGTTGTCTGAGTTATTTTAAATTTTTTAAAGTATGATCAATGCATAGATGTTTCTTGTAGGGACCTACAAAAGCATCTGACATATTGCATCTCTATATTTGCTTTCTTTTGGGCTACCACAACTATGTGTTAAAAAGGGTAAGTTTTGTCAGGCTCTTTCAAAAGAAAAAGGTTTGCAGTGTCCCAAGATATGTCAGAACAACTATGACCATTCAGTCTTCTAGCTAACACTTTACTATCTATAATGAACTTCTTTGTCTCATCTTCAGTTTTAATGAACTACCTAACCTTATTCTGCCCTGCCATAGGCCAATGCAGCTTTATTGATCAACAAATCAGAGCAATACATATTCACAGTGTACATAAAGATATTCCACAGCACTTGCCACTTTCTGTCTAATCAAAAAGGAAAGTTTTAATTTTAACATAGTAAAATTACATGTAATAGAACAGTTATCAAGCAAGAATTCTCAGTTATAATATCTAGTCTATTTGTATTTGACAACATTAAATCCTATATTTGTGAGTCTAAAGGTTCATATCTAATTTATTTTTTATTATAACCAAGAAAAATTGTAATTATAACTAACTAGTCTTCAACTACATGAAAGACACTAGAAGGATACAATATTACTTAAGTAAACAGAAAATGCATTACAAGCAACTTCCATAATTCTAGAAATGACAGAGACAGCTGGCCACCTGGACAGTCATTCAAAGTTTCTCTGCAATGTTGGGTCATCCATCTTCAGCCTATGGGCCTAGAGTCTCTTAGTTGATTTTCCCTATGTCCAGTAGAATATCTGGCATTCTCCTCTGGGAAGCAGGAAGCTGAAGGAAAATTTTGCCTTGTTTTGGCAAAATTCAGTAGTCATTTCCCTATGGGACCTGTGTGCCCAGTTTATACAACATATTATCAAGCAGTCCTGGTAAGGACAGTTTCTTGCCCAGATGAGTGTTGTTGCTATAAAATAAAGCAAACTCCATAATGAGTTTCTTCAATGCCCATCATTGTCTTTGAAGTAATTGGTGCTGCCAGGAGCAGACATGTCTCATTGTCTAGAAAAGTCTAAGTTTTTATAACATTTTAAATGCCATATTCTGTAGTTCTTTGAAGTGTTTGAAGATTATCTACCTAATTGAAATAGATCTATATATACCTAGAAAACATAACTAACATGCCTATAAGTTTAATTATCATAAATAACTATTCTGTATTTTTAATTATGTATTATAAGTTTAAATGACTTGCACAAACATAATTGTAGATAAATTTCTAAATGGTCTTATTTAATAAAAACACACAGAGCCAAATATAAGAGTGAAAGCCTTAGAGATCAGGGAAATAGGGAGAGCCACCAGACAACCTTACCTCACCAACTCTGCAGCTTCCAAATGCGAGCTACTTCCAACTTACCCACACCTTTATTGCCTTGCTGTTCTTCTCATTGGCTATCTTAGCCCAGCTACCCCATTTCCTTGTCACTGTCATCTGTATGTACAGACCTCCAGATCTCTATGGTTGGTACTGGGATTAAAGATGTGTGTCACCATGCTTGGCTCTGTTCCCTAGTATGGCCTTGAACACACAGAGCCCCTGCCTACTAAGTGATCAGATTAAGGGTGTGTGCTGCCTGACTTCTTGTTTATTGAAAGTGGCTGCCCTTTTCCCTTTGATCTTTAGGCAAGCTTTATTAAGGCACAAATAAAATATCACCACACATAAAACCTTAAACGAGAATATATCTATATACATATACATATATATATATATATGTGTATATATATATACACATATATATTATATATATATGTGTATATATATATATGTGTGTGTGTGTGTATATATATATATGTGTATATATATATATACACATATATATATTAGAAAAGTTAACCTTAAATTTATATCAATAAACCAAAATCCATAGCAATGTAAAACATTTTAAACAAGTTGTTGCTCTTTAAAGCAGATTCAATAACCTACCTTATCCTATCACATTTATATCTCCTTTTCTTCTATAGAAAAAGATTGTGGGGCTGGAGAGATGGCTCAGAGGTTAAGAGCACTGGTAGCTCTTCCAGAGGTCCTGAGTTCAATTCCTAGCAACCACATGGTGGCTCACAACCATCTGTAATGAGATCTGGCGCCCTCTTCTGGCATGCAGGCAGAACACTGTATACACAATAAATAAATCTTAAATACAAAAAAAACCTACTTATTTGTATGGCTATACATGCTGTATACATAACAAATAAATCTTAAAAAACAAAAAAGTACCAGGCAGGTACCAGGGAGGAGGGGTTTATTTAAAAAAAAAAAAAAGATTGTGTTTATAATCAACCTCCTTTAAATAAAAATAAACATTTATAAACAATGTTTTGGGAATTTGGGCATAGCTTATCATACTACTTCCTGCTGGTTAGGGGCACCAGCAGTCTGATGGGGATCTTGAGAAAATTAAGAATTATAGTTACATCTTGACTGTAATAGTCTGTGAGGCTGTATTGACATTTTAAGAGGTCTTGGTTGATCAAACTGTATTAGCCCGGAAGCAATCCACAGGTTCTCATCTTCTGTAGAAACAGAAGCAGAACCTCTTTTCCAGAGCAAAGTATCCTTAAACACAAATTTTAAAGTCAAGATACTTTTAAAATATACATATTAGTTTAGTTCAGCAGCCCTTACAACCTAATGTCTCTATCCAGTTAAAAATCCCAAAGATAGTATAATAAAATGCAGTATTCATCTTTATGTGGCTTAACTTTTATATTACTTTTACTGTCTCTTTAAAGACTTCATGTCTTAAAACTATTTCTTTATACAACTATACATACTCCTTTATCTATTTCTTTATATAACTATATATACTCCCTTTCCTCTCTCTTTCAAGTCTATATACATTTTTGCATACACTGTTTAGAGTTTTATTCTATCTGAATCTGAATTATTATGAATCGATAATCCTTCTCTGACCGGAAGAGATTTTAAACTGTTAAGCTGCACAGTAACTTTGACTGTTGATTCTATCTCCCTCTGCTTCCCAACATGGCGCAGGTACATTTACTGCCAGCTCTGGGAGCTGTGCTCCCACTGAGTCTGGGAGCAGTGGGTCTACACCTCCATTCAGCAGTGTGTAGCCTAGAAACCTTTTATATATACATTTTTGGCTGTACTAGCAAAAGCTAAATCCTCCATGCAGTGCACTGCATGGCTTGGAGTATACCATGGCAGGAATCTGCCATGCTGTACATAAAGCCTAAATGCTATGAGCCTGCCATACTGTAGTTCAAGCCCACATGCCACAGTGTTTCTGTATCATGGCTTGCCTGAAAGACACAGATAGGAAGCTGCTCTTGGCTCCATTTTAGAACCCCTTTTTTAAAGCTTTCTCTGGTTTTGGGTGGATATTCTTGCTACCACATTGGGTGCCAAATAAAGCCAGAAGCTTCTCTGGTCCTGCCAGGCCCCATGGTTGGGGTTGAATCTCTCCAACTAGGTCCCAAGTAAATACACAGATATTGGTTAAATTATTAAGGCCATTCCACATAGGCAAAAGGGAGGTTTATTTTGTGGGATAACTTACAAATGAAGGGATGGGTAAGTTGTAGGGTCTGGTGTAAATGTATCCGGCTTGTTAAATAAGAAACACAGAACAGATTGCAAAGTTAAAAACCACGAGGTCAGAGCAAGAGTGGAAAACCTTACCCTTCACTGCTTCTGCTGTCCTTCCTCTCCACAAGAGAGCTACCTCTCTGTTTCCTATCATTTTTATAGGTTTTCTATTCTGTTTTCTCATTGGTTGTAAACCCAGCCACATGACCTCCTTGTCACTGCCTGTTTGTACAGACCTCTAGGTCTTCTATGGTTGCTCTTGAGATTAAAGGCATGTGTTGCCATGCTGGCTGTGTCCTTGAACACACAGAGATCTACCTAGCTCTGCCTCCCAAGTGCTGGGATTAAAGGCATGCACCACTACCACCCAGTTTCTGCTCTGGCTTGCTCTGACCTCAAGGCAACTTTATTAACATATAAATAAAATCACATTTCAATACAAATAAAATATCACTATATTTCCCCTTTTCTATTTTAATAAAAAGAAAAAAAGGAAAAAGTTATAACTAGTATAAGAAAAACTATATACAAAAGTACAATAACTATATATACCATATATACAAACAATAAATACCTAAACAATGTCTAGTCCATTTGCATTTGACAAATTCAGAGAAAATAATTCCATTATCTATCCTATTTTGGTAAGTCCAAAATGTACCTGATTCACTTTCTATCCTAACTTATATTGCTAATGGAACTGTCTTATAACATCTTTCAAATTTACACGCTAACAGCTCTTAGTGAGTTTTTCTGAAATCCTTAACAATGATAATTATAACTATAACTACCTGATCTTCAACTCCCTCAGAGAAATAATACTACCTAATAAAAAATGAAAACAGGAACTGCATGCAAGCAGCTTCCAAAAAAAAAAAAATGTGAGTTGACAGAAACAGCCAGCTGCCTGGATAGTCACCTGAGGTTTCTCCACAGTGTTGGGGCATCATCTTCAGCCTATAGGCTTAGCGTACTCTTTTGTGAACTAGGATGTATACAAGGTCAACAGTTTGACCTCACATTTGGTGAGAGCAGTCCATGTACCAGAAACACCTGAATTCCATTAGTGTCATGTCATGATTCAGGATTTTAAATTCTGGAAATTATTGATGTTTCTTCGATTCAGCTGTCCATTTTTCTTGGTTGTATATATGTGGCTTCATCTCGGCATCCTGTTCTTCTCCACATCCCTCTATTAAACGCCAGTCTACTATTGAGAGGGGTGAGCTTATTTATTCTTCAAGAATAACTGTTTCATCTGCTGTTCCATTGCACATCAGAAGCCATTGGCCCACTCCCTGTTCAGCTGCCTTTGAAGAAAAGGGCACGGTACCTTTTACAGATTGCAAAGGTCACTCACTTCAGGGATGGTAGCATATTGTCCTGGCTTCAGAAGATGCCTTTTGTTAAAGCCACAACCACACTTGTTTTGGCAAGAATTGGTAGTCCTTGGTTTCGTGTCCTGTCTGTCCTGTTTGTCAGCAGTTGATTCGAGGATACTTTGTTGTCCAGTGGCTAACTTTTGCCACAATGAAAGTTAACTCCATATGCAGTTTCTTCAATGCCCATATTTTCTCGGAAGTAGATTGGTACTGCCAGGAGCCGACATGTCTCATAGTCATAGCAAAAAAGAAAAATTCCTAAGTTATTAAAACATTTTAAATGCCATATTCTGTAGATCTCTGAAGGATTTGAAGATGACCTATCTATCTAAAATATATCTGTTTGATCTTGAAGACACACCTAATATGACTACAAGTTCAATTGTAATGTCTAACCACTAATTTTCATTTCTATATATCCTAATAGTTGGTAATACTAACATTCAAGGATTAGCAAATTGCATTACATTGTTAAATGAATGGTATAAATACAATATCTCCAGCAAGATTAGAAATAAATGTATGGTATATTTTAACAATCTCAATCTCAATAATAATTTGTATACAATATAAAACAATCCAATTGATTGTAAAGTATTTAAAACTAGTAATTGTCTTTTTCATTTTTCTTTTTTTTTTCTTTTTTTTTTTAACAAGCACCTTTTGCCTAGCCCTTTTCCTAACCCTTAAGAACAACTTGTAACCAACCCTCCTAGACAATGAAAACTATCCCAGACCCAATACCCATAAAAAGACCAAAAAGCCACCCACCCCACACCACCCCTTTGGGAATGTGGGCGTCGTATTCTTAAAATTGCTTCCTGCTGGGTATGGGCGAAGTTATCTTTATTCTGAAAAGAAAAATTTTGGGTTAATTGACAAATTCTAGGAAAGGTAACTATATTCTTTGTTATCCATAATGCCAAAGTTCAGGGTTTATCTCAAGTCCTTATTCAAGTAGTCTTTGAAACTAGATCATCTCAGCTAGCCATCTCAGAATTGCTCTAAGCACTTTGTAGTCCAAAGCTGATCTGTAGATGATGTTTGTCAGCTTAGTGATATTATTTTCCACGTGGAATTGTCGTTGTGGGGCCCCATCTTCTTCCTGGAGATTTCAGTTGAAGTTAGGCCTGGCCGTGATTTCCTGCAGAAAACTGAAAAGAGACTCCAACACAAAGACATGTATAGACAGCTAATCGAAGCCTTTTCTCTAGAATTAATTAGTACTCTATATGACCATTATTATCTTAACAAAGTTTAAAATATATATATATATATAGTGTAAATTTTGATATAAAATTCATACTTTAAGAAAAGTTTAAAGAATCAGAATAGAATCAAAGAATTGAGATTAGTAATAGAATAGTCCCTTAATTAATTTGGTTTTTCTCCTGTCCCATGTCAGAAGATGGCTCTTTCTTCTGGTGTGATACAGGGAGTTTTCATTTTCCTTTTAACAACATGCTTGAGTTTAAAGGAGGAGAGAGCCATTCTCCAACTCCAAAATCAGCTTGAAGCTTTAATTGAACTGGGACTACAAGAAGACCAAGAGTATAAATTTTTTAGAGAAGAGCAGAAACATTTAGAAAGATTTATGAAATTTTATAGATGATATACCAATAGGCCATTTTACTCTTTTTCCTGGGACAGATGATTTGTCCTTTTTCTTCAGTTGTCTCATTTGTCCAGTGTTCTTCAGATTCCTTAGCCTTCATTCTCCTAAAAGACAAAAACAAAAACCCTTCATGTGGTGGGCATTGTGTTCCCTGAAATATTGTGTGTTCCCTGAAATAAACTTATCTGGGGGCAGAGAACAGACAGCCACTAGAACAAAGCCACAAATGGTGGCTAGATAATGGGAAGAGTAAGCCATAACAGAAGTTGGGTGGTGGTGGGGCACGCCTTTAATCCCAGCACTTGGGAGGCAGAGCTAGCTGGATCTCTGTGTCCAAGGCCACTTTAGAAACAGCTAAACAAGGTAACCCACGACTTTAATCCCAGAAACCCAACCTTTAATCCCTGGAGTGGGGACAGAAAGAGAAAGGTATATAAGGCGTGAGGACCAGGAAATAAGGAGAAAAAAGCATGTAGTGAGAAAAGCATGTGGTTAGTTAAGCATTTGGTTGGTTAAGCGTTCAGGCTTTGGAGCAACACAGTTCAGCTGAGAGCCTTTGGGATGAGGACACAGAAGCTTGCAGTCTGAGGAAACAAGACCAGCTGAGGGACTGGCGAGGTGAGGAAACTGTGGCTTGTTCTGTGTCTCTGATCTTCCAGCAATCACCCCAATAACTGGCCTTGGGTTTGAGTTTTATTAACAAGTACCTTTAAGATTCATGCTATAGTCTGGGAAAAGTAGGCCGCAGTCTGGTGGTGTTCTCTGGAGAACTCTGCTTGGTCTACCTCCAGCATCCAGGGTCCAGGCACCAAGAGATCCCTCACATTTTGATCATGAGTCTTCAGCATCCTCTCTCATCCCCACCTTGTAGGCGTGACCATTACAGAAGCCTCAGTGGAGGTTGGAACTTCCAGTGGGAATGGCTACCCACTACACACAGATAGTATTGCTTACAAATTGTATGGCCTATGGGTCAGGCTTCTTACTAGCTAGCTCTTATAACTGAACTCAGTCCATTTCTACTATCTATGTGTTGCCACATGGCTGTGGCAATACTGGTTTGTGGGCATCTTCTTGTTCCTTGGGCCGTGGCTGGCATCTCCCCCAACTCCACCCTTCTTTGTCTAGTCTTCAGTTTTAATATACCACCAAACCTTAATCTTCCTTTCCACAGGCCAATGCAGCTTTATTTATCAACCAACCAGAGCAACACATATTCACAGCATACAGAAAGACATCCCACAGCACAGGTTAAATTTTATATAAAATTTCTTTATATTTTATTAATCTTACAGTAATATTGATGTCTATGCCTAGGTCAAGACAATCTTTAGTTTTTTAAATATACGTTCTAACTATCTATTTCTAATTTTTCTTCAGCTACACTTATATGGATATTTAGTCTTTCAAAGAAGTCCCATAGCTGTGTAAGTTGTCCCACCATAGGCGGTGGGCTCCAAAATGGCTCTCATGTACCAGAGACAGACACCGATCCCTCTGCCAAGGGGCCCCTTAAGCAGATCAAGCTACACAACTGTTTTGCCTATGCAGAGGGAGTAGTCCAGTCTTGTGGTGGCTCCACAGCTTTTGGTCTACAGTTCATGAGGTCCCACTAGTTTGGCTTAGTTGTCTCTGTAGATTTCCCCATCATGATATTTATGCCCCTTGCTCACAGAATCCCTTTTCTCTGTCTTCAACTGGACTCCTAGAACTTGGCCTGGTGCTTGGCTATGGATTTCTTCATCTGATTCCATCAGTTACTGAATGAAGGCTCCATGATGACAGTTAGGATATGGTACAGGGAGAGGAGCTTGAATCTGCCTCAACTGAATGTACCAGGCTCTGCTAACTCTCCATGGGAGGCCTTGCCTTGTAGGAGATGGAAATGGGGGGGTGGGTGGGGGAGGAAGCCTGGGGAGCAGGAGGAGAGAGGAAAGGAGGATCTGTGGTTGGTATGTAAAATTAATATAACATTTCTTAATAATAAAAAAGAAAAACTATGGTGATATTTTATTTGTGCTGAAATGTGATTTTATTTGTATGTTAATAAATAAAGTTACCTGGGGGTCAGAGCTAATAGCAAGCCATAGCAGAATCCAGGTGGTGGTGGCACACACCTTTAATTCTGATCACCACAGGCAGATCTCTGTGTGTTCAAGGACAACACCAGCTTGGAGACACACTCCTTTAATCTCAATACCAACCATAGAAGACCTGGAGGTCTGTATAGACAAGCAGTGACAAGAAGGCCATGTGGTTGGGTTTACAACCAACGAAAAGGCAGAACAGAAAGTCAATAAAAAAACAGATACACATGAAGTAGCTCTCTTTTGGAAGGGACAGATGACAGGGGCAGCAAGGGGTAAGAAAAGGTTTTAGTCTCAGCTCTTAGCTACTGCTCTGACATCTTGGGCTTTTAACTCTGCATTTGCCTCTGTGTTTCTTATTTAATAAGACTGTTACATCTACAAAAAAAAAATGATGCCCCATAATTAAAAAATGTTTCATTCTTAATTTCTTTCTTTTTGTGTGTATCTTTTGTTTTTTTGCAATAGATTATTCAAATGTCTTGTCTTCCAGCTTGTTGAGTTTCTCTTCTGCTTAAGGCAGGTGTCAATGCTTTCTACAGAATAATTATTATATAGACTTTAGCTCTAGGATTTTTTGCTGGATCATTCTTATTGTTACAATTTCTTTGTCAAAACTTTTAGTTTTGTAAAATTTCATCAAATTTTCTACCTGTATATTCTTATAATTGTTTTTTCAGAGTATTGTTCATAATTCTTTGTCAGTCATTTTCATAGATATCCATTAAATAGGGTTCTATTATTTGAGCTTTATAAGTGTCTTTAGGGCACATTACAATTCCCTGGTTTTTTTATTATTTTCACGTCCTGTGCTCTTCTCTACACATTGAAAGAGACAGCAAGTTTCATTTATGGCTACAAATTATAGGTTTTTTTTTTTTTTTTCAGGGATAAACCTTCAGTATTTAATCTACTCTGTGTTTTTGAGAAGGGAAATTGTAATACAATTAAGAATGGTGTGTTTGGGTAGGTGTGTGTACGTGTGTGTGTACGTGTGTGTGTGTGTGTGTGTGTATACATGTGTGGAGACCAGAAGTCAGGCTTGAGTATCATTTCTCAGAATCTATCAGTATTATATTTTGAAACATGGTCCTTCATTAACCTGTAAGTTGCTAATTACACTAGGCTGGCTGGTCAGAAAGTCCCTGGATCCCTCCTGTTTCTGCTTCCCTAATGTTACTGAGATTAAATTCCACCACACTCAGCTTTTATCTGTATATAAAGGTAAGGAATTAAAGAAATATATCAATTCTTCAGCTGGGTGGTGGTGGCACACACCTTTAATCCCAGCACTCGGGAGGCAGAGGCAGGCAGATCTCTGTAAGTGTGAGGACAGCCTGGTCTACAGAGCAAGATCCAAGACAGGCAACAAAACTATGCAGAGAAACCCTGTCTAAAAAAAAAAAAAAAAAAAAAAGAAATATAACAAATTTTTCTTTTCTTTTTTTTTTTTTCTTTTTTTGGAGCTGAGGATTGAACCCAGGGCCTTGCAATTGCTAGGCAAGCACTCTACCACTGAGCTAAATCCCCAACAGAAATATAATAAATTTTCAAAGGCAAGAACTTAATAATTTAGTTATGCATGCGTGTGTATGTATGTGTATGTGTGTGTGTGTGTGTGTGTGTGTGTGTGTGTGTGTATGTGTGTGTGCTTTGAGATGGACCACTTGAATTTTCTGAAGTTAGGTATAGATGATTACTGGATTCCACTGCATGATGAGAATACTGAGTTCTAGTATCAGGTGGGTTTATTGGTTTGACAATGCCATCATTCTTAGGCTAGTCATCTAAATTTTCATTGGTTGTGAAATTCTATTTTGTTATTAGCAGTTGGTTGGACTATGAACTATTCTCATTGCTCCACTAAGATAAACAAAATCAGCTTAAGGGGGGAAATGTTCATTTTTGGTAAAGGTTCAGGTATATAATTCATTATGGCAAGGAAGGCATAATGGCAAGAGCTTGAAGCAATTGATCATCCTGCTTTTCCAGAAGTGGAGCAGACAGTGATGATTTCTGATGCTCATTTAATTTTTCCTTCATATACAGAATAACATCCTGGACCACAGAGCAGTTAGTATGGGTCTTCCTACATCAAGTAATCTAATCTAAATAATCTGTCATAAACTTGCCTCATAAATAACCTATTTGTGATAATGCCTCCCAAGCATGCTTAAAGCCTTGGTTCTTGGATAATTCTCAGTCCTGTTTAGTGATAATGTTAACATTAACAACTGAGCTCTGAGAGTGTCTGGAGTTAATGCTTATGATACACAGAAGCAGAATCTGTGTTTCTTAGTTCCTTAAAAATTTATAATTAAAATTTGCCTCCCTGTCAGTGTGGAAATATAAGGTGAGTTTCTATCTGAGCTAAGTGAATGTTGGTTTTCTTGATTCAAACAGCCTTACCATCTATATTTCTCTGAAATATACAGAGATGGGAGTGTTCCTCTATCAGTTGCATTATTAGGAGAAATCATTTTGATGAGTGAAGCTACCGCTTGATTTCTTTGTTAAAACAAGTCAAGCTCTACTGTCTTTTCAAAATGTATATGTAGAAATCTCCTGGCCTTGGTCAAGATCATTGGTTAGACTTACAAGCTAAAACAAATTATGTAACTTCTTTTGTTTCATCTGTACTCCCTCTGCACATCTACAAAATGTATAACCTGGAAAGTTTATGGACCCTCTCATGGATGGAGTTGGGTGGTAATATTGTCTGTATGAAAACTGCTGTTTGAGTTTGCAAATCAAGTTGATTCAACCTCTTTATTTCTTCTAAAATGGCAGAGCTGGCTATCTGCTAAATATGTGGCATCTGATACTGGACATAGATGCTGGTTATTTAAAGAGTCAAGATAGGTTGAAATTTCTACAATTTCCAAACATAATTATCTCAGCACAGTTGGTGAACTGTAAGGTTGACTGGTGCACTCAAACTGGACTGAGTGCAGGGGGACCACAAGGTTCTTGCACTGGCCCTTGTGACCCCAGTCTCCTATTTTACTTCTCCCTGATCTCAGATATTTTAGCCATGACTTTTTCTGTATAATTACCTCTGAGGTAAGATGGGTAGATTTCTGCAAAGTTTCTTAAAATTGTAAGAAAGATCAATGGCTGTCTACTATCCATTTTTACTCTTACAGACACTACAGTTCCAAATAAATGTTCTCCTTTTGGTAATGTGTTCACTGAAACAAATGGAAGAAGCAGCAAAATGAGAAACCCTAACCTTTCAATAATTACTTTTATTAATTAATTGACATTTCATATTCATTCCTCACCCCAACTACTCCCAAATGCACTCCCTCAATTAACAGTCACCAAATGTTTATTCTCAACTTGTCAAAGTCAATCTAGTTCAATTAGTACTTGACAGTCATTGTTGAGATTATGGTCACTCATTGGAGCACATTCCACCTTTATGGGACCACACTTTAAAGGAAAAGTGTGTATCTCTCTTTCAGAGACTATCAATTGCTAAGAGCTTTCTAGCTAGTGGTGGGACTTCATGATTACTTCTCTTCTCCTTGTTGGAATTTCATCTGGCTTGAGCTTACCTAGGTCTTTTGAATATTTTAAGAACCACTGTGAATTCTTGTTTAATGTCTTATTTTTGGAAAATACTGTTTTCTGTTTCCTTACCTTGGAATCATTTACTCCTTCTGATTCTTACACTATTTCAGTCCAATCTTCCACACCGTCTCTGAGCTATGGAAGGGGTATGTTTATGAATGATATAGATGTCTTGTATAGAACTGAGTGTTCCTCAGACTCTTATTCTCTCCACCTTGACCAGTTTGGGGGTTGGGAGTCTGTGTTATTTACTATCTACTGAAAAAATAAGTTTCTCTGATAAAGTTTGAAAGATGTATCAATCTGCTGGTATAACCATAATTCATGCATGCTACTGGAGGAGAAATGTAATCATCAGTCTTATCTAGCTGTAAACCTTGTGAGCTACAGTTATGACCAGCCTGGCAAGATATGTCCACTGATGCAAGAGTTGCATACATGTTATGGGAGTAACTATAGCACTCTCTGCAGATTGAAGGCCCTCTCCACAACATGGAGCCCATACATGGCACTTTATCAGTATCAGTAGACAGGTCGTTGGTCCTAGGAAATAACATTGTTATCATTCTTCTAAAGGGGCATAGTATTAAAACTATTTCCAGTGACTTACTGTATGACATGTTCAAACCTTTCTCAGTCATATTTTGTTCGGTTCTTCAGATCTCATGTAAGAATGCCAGGTTTAGTTCTAAGTGAAAGTGTGTGTGTGTGTGTGTGTGTGTGTGTGTGTGTGTGTGTGTAACTTGAGACTTTTTCTAAGACTATGGTAAGGTTATACTTACAAGAATTTTATTTGCAAACTTGACTACAAAGGTTGCTTGCTTTTATACTATTGTATCTATGAAAGTACACATTTATTTTGGCTTAATTCACATGCTATATAAGATTACATTTTAATCTCATTTTGTCTTTTTATAATACCTTTTAACTCTTCTTGAAATCTCAAAGGATTATTTACCTCAGCAGGTCTTTTTCCTAGGTGGCACTTATTCTGCACATCTTATGATTATTTTTCCACATCTACATCAAAATTGAAGCTGAAACAAATATTTGCCCTGCCCAATTTTTATGGAATTTTATACCATTTCTGAGGATAGTACACATGGTTCCTACATTGTATTTGTTGCATATGACACATCTATAATAGATTTTTCCATAATTCTATTATCAATGTATTTAGAGTAATGCCATTTTTAAAAAAATACATAGGATTTTACTTTTTTATCTACTCTTTTTTCATTCAATATATCCTGATTACAGTTTTCCCTCCCTCTACTCCCCCAGTTCATCCCCACAATGGTTTACTTCTAGATCCACTCCCTTTCTGTCTCTCATATAGAAAAAAAAAACAAACAAACAAAAGAAAAAAGAAAAAAAGAAAAACAGGCTACTATGAGATAACAATGCAACATAACAAAATAAAATATAATAAAAAAAAATGTCTGGACAAGGCAACCAACCCAACACAAGGAAAAGAACCTTAAGAACAGGGACAGGAATCAGAGAACCACTGTTCATACACTCAGAAGTTCCCTAAAAGTATTAGCTGAAAGCTATAGTATATATGCAGAGGACCTGGTACAGACCTGTGTCAGCCGTCTGATTGCTGCTTCAGTTTCTGTGAGTTCATACGAGCTTTCTTCCTTGATTTAAAGGGTCTTGTTCCTGGTATAGTCTGTACCCTCTGGTTCTTACTTTTTTCTGCCTCCTCTTTTGTAGGGTTCCCTAAGATCTGAGGGGAAGGATTTGATGCAGATATCCCATTTAATGCTGCATGATCCAAGGACTCTCTCTCTTTGTGTAATGTCTGGCTATGGGTTTCTATATCTGTTCCCATCTACTGCAGGAGGAAACTTGTCTAATAATGACTTAATGAGGCATTGATCTATGAGTATAGCAGAATATCACTAGGAGTCATTTTATTGATACTTTATTTTTTTTTTTTTACCAGCAGTGTATTTTTTGTTTGTTTTTGTTTTTTCTTTGTTTTTTTTTTTTTTTTTTTTAAATCTCAAGTCTCTGGGCAATGTAGATTCTGGTTCTTGATTACTCAAGCAGTGCAGGTCATAGGTTCTATCTCAAGAAGTGGGTCTTCTGTCAAATCAGACAATGGCTGTCTACTCTCACAATTTCTGTACCACTATTGGCCTAGCAGATCTTGCAGGCAGGACAACTTGTATATCAAAGGTTTATGCTTCTCCTCTGGTAGCCTGCAGAGTACCTTCCCACACAAATGATACTGGAACATAGGGACAGGCTCTATGTAGTCATCAGCTCCACTTCCCCGACAAGTTGTGTGGGTATTGTCCTCAGCAATGCCCGACCTTTTACCTTGAGGTAATTAGACATAAGATTTTATACTTGTCTATCCCATAGATAATAAAAAATATTTATATTTAACAACTTTCCATCACTATATCTTTGCAGGGTTTTGATTATTTTTGTAACCAACTATCTTTTCATATTTTAAATGAATCACTTACAGTGATAATTTAATTACATAATTAAAGTAATAACCATTATGACAGATAGACTCTAGGACAATAAAGTTGCCCCAATTTTGAGTTCCTCTGTCATTAAATAATCCTGTCCCTGGAGTGTATGCTGTCTCTCAACTGAAAGAATTTAACAAAGATGATGACATAGCACTTTATGATCATACTAGATTAGATCACAGCTTCTGAAATGATGACAGAAGGTAGGGAAAGTAAATCAAAATTAAACTTGCTACAGTGCGTCCAGGCCAGCCATAGACATTACATGCTAGTCTTTTGGGAAAGTTGAATAGGAAATTTGCATTTAGAGAAAGATTTATTTGAAAAAAGGAAATAATTTACCACTAAAAAAGGTTAAGAAATATTTACATAAAAAATTCAATGTTGCTCTTCCTAAACACTATTTTATACTAGCTGCCACCAGTGACTGTATTTGCACTTTTTTTCCTGTCGGACAACACAACTCATGCTGAGAGTTGGTGGCACACACCTTTAATCCCATCAATCAGGAGGCAGAGCCAGGTGGATCTCTGCAAGTCTGAGGCCAGTTTAGTCTACAGAGTGAGACCAGGACAGGCATCAAAACTACACAGAGAAACCCTGTCTTGAAAAACCAAAGGGAAAAAAAGAATATACTGTTCACAATAAATAGTGGAACATAGTCATACTCAAAATGTTATCTGATTATAAAATAGTTATTATTTCTAAGTAAGTGATGAAGGCAGAGAAAGGACTCTCAAATATTATGTTTCTCATTACAAGATGTGCTTATTAAGCAAAATAACAATCACTTGAAAATATTTCCATGTGGTTTTGAAGATTAATTAATGAAAAGTGAATGCCCACTGTAGACTAGAATTTGCTTCTATCTGTGATTGAAATCCAGGACATACAATGGTCTAATTAACAATTCACCAGAAGCCCAGAATCTATGGATGTGTTGTACAACCACACAGAACCAGATAAAGAGCCAGAGAGCCTTTCCATTGCATTTCCAGGTGCTTCCAGTATTCCTAATAAATGTTCTAGAATATGTAGAAGGATTTTGTTTGCTACATTTCCTGCTCATTGAAAAAATCTATGAGAAAATGAAGGATTACATTTCCTTATCACTTTAATAATTTTATTCCCTTCAATATCATAAAAATTTGTTGAGCATGAGTTACCTTATCCCTTTATACTGCTATATTAAATTTTTTATGTATATCTTATAATGTTTAACTTTTTCATGAATTTATTCTGTGGCTTCTCAGCTAGATGATTCTTTTAATAACAGCTATTACAAAATACTTGTGAATGTTAGATACTTCTAGGATATAAAGATATAGGGTTTAACACAATATAGCATATGTATTCATATATGCATATATATATATATTAGTGCTCACTATCTATAAACATAGAATGATGCAATAGATAGTGTGAATATGTATAAAACTGAAAGCATGGCTTAATGGAAAGTGTCACCATTAATCCTGCGAAACAACACTGATGCATTTAAATGTCTTATTCTAGGTAATAAAAATAAATAATATAGAAAAATATCAGAAGGCAGCCACTTTCTTTACCCACTTTCTTGTATTTATTTTCTATAGTTTGAGTAATGATGATCAAAATAGAGATGTTACAAAGTCAGCTCACAAAGTCATAAGAGGTAAAATTAAAGGCAGCATAAATCTATAAATGATCTACAATTTGTGTCATTCCTGACTGAAATATTTTGAAAGTAGTATTTGCCTAATTAAAGTAGATGCAGCTAGGAAAATCTGTGCTTCTTTCCTTCTGAATCATGAAGCCGAATGGCATCCCAACCCAGCCTTTCTTCACATCAAAGGCAAAGCCACTCTTCCCAGACTCATGCAATTAAAACTATCTATGTTCACATGGGGGAAGTGTATGGTGTAATCACTCATGGGCACAACGAGCGCAATACAGGCAATATTTCAAAATTGTCTTTTTAAGTAAGATAGACATGGAGTTGAGCAGAAGCCTGATGGAAGGGAAACTTCCACCAGTCTACAAAGATGGCCCTAGCCAAGACTCCTGGCAACAGTGGATACATAGCCTGAACTGACCATGCCCTGTGATCTGATCGCTGACTGCTGCCCACGTTGTCATCTGAAGAGTCTTCATCCAATAACTGATGGAGACAGACTCAGAGACGCATGGCCAAACTTTGCGCCACACTCGGGGAGTCCTGCTGAGGAGAGGAAGGAGGGGGTGTAGGAAACGAGCTGGGGTGGAAGGTGGGGGAGTCAGGAACATCTTAGGAAAAAAACACAGATGTAGCTAGAAGATTTTTTGTGTCTCAGCCTGTTGGTGGTCAGGACAAATCTCTCTCACCTGCAAACTCGCCACTGAGTAGCACAAACCTGCGTGTTGCAGCGTCTGGCAGCAGGCATGAGACATGTAGCAGGAACATGTTTCTGATTGAGTTTAGAAGAGCTTATTAAGTATTCCCAGGTTTCAGGTGGAAACTCTAGCCGTTGTGACCACGGGCCAGGTGGGACACAAAAAAAACTTCAGCTACAAACAGAAACCACTAGCCTGGCTCATGGGATCTCACAGGGTTCAAACCAACAACCTGGGAGCCTGGATGGGACCAACCTATGCCTCTGGCTATGTGTGGTACTGTGTAGTTTGGTCTATGTGCGGGACTCCCAGGATTGGAAGCAGAGCTGTCGCCGGTTCGTTGTCTGGCTCTTGGGAACCTATTCCTCATGCTGGATTGCCTTACCCAGACTGGATATGGGGGGAGGTGCTTGACCTTATGGCAGCTTGATATGCCATGCTTTGATGAAGCACATGGGAGGCCTGCTCTTTTCTGAGTGAACACTTGGAGGGGTGGATTGAGGAGGAGGCATACTGAAGGAGAGGACAGAGAGTGGGAGTAGAGGACGGAGAGAAGATGCTGTGGTCGGAATATTAAATTAATTAGTTAATTAATAAAAACAATAAGATAACCATAGTCAAAAACAATGAAATAAAATGGGTAAATTTTTCAATAATAACACAGGAAATATAGAAAACTGGAAATACTGAATTTTAAAACAAATTTGCCTCTCACTGTCCTATAGTTTTAAAAAATATTATCAAAATAAAAAAAAATGGTTTCATGTACTTATAGGAAATGTTACACCCACTATTCCTCTGAGATTGTTAATAGTAGTTAAATGTCTATCAACACTACACTCTCATTATGTACACACAAGCTATCTCAATATTTAATATATATTGATTATATATAAATACTGGTATTATAAACAATACCAATATGTAAATTACATACTATTTTAGCATCTAAAATGTAAAGAAAAACAATAAAACTTTCATTATCTTCTTTCTTTACCAAGAATATAAAACGAAAATACAGAAAGTCAATGCAAAACATAATTTTTATGTGATATGTCACAAATAAGCAGAAAGTATTCAAGTTTTCTATAATGTTAAAATAATTGGAAGCTGGAATTATTAAAAATATCACTAACAATAGCATCTAAAATGTAGTTTGTAATAAAATTAAATGTATGTATACATTACTGAACTAAAAAGAACAAAATTTTACTGGAAATTTTATTTTCAGTTCTCAGATCTGGGATAGACTATGTTCATGAACTGATACAAATAATGATGAAAAAGTAAGTTCTCTGCAGTGCAAAGAAAAACAGACTTTTTTTTATTAGATCAATGTTTCTAATATAATCACACCATATGATATTTCAATTCAGATATTATTTTACAGAATCAAGAATAAATACAGATCATATGAAAAAAAAGACAATTTTGAGAGATTCACTTACCTACAGCAGAATGGTGAAAATCAAACCACATAGGTAAAGCTTTAATTTATGAATGCTCAATGGATAACTGAGAAAAGAGCTAAATAGTAACAGGAAAATTAGATAGCTTATGAAAAACATATACCTGAATCCCAATCCCACCTGTTAATTCACACACACACACACACACACACACACACACACACACACACGGACTGCTCATATTCCTTTAAAACATCACCAAAACTTTTTAACATTCATCAAAGTAGAATAAAGGAAAGCATACTTAAAATTAAAAAAAAAAATGTTTTCTTCTTTATTGAAACACACATAGGGGCTGGAGAGGTGGCTCAGAGGTTAAGAGCACCAGCTGTTCTTCCAGAGGAGATAGCTCACAGCCATCTGTAATGAGATCTGGTTCCCTCTTCTGGCCTGTAGGGATACATGCAAACAGAACTGTGTATACATAATAAATAAATAAATTGTTTAAAAAAAACACAATTATTCACAGTTTAGAAAATGGAAAAAAAAGTGCTCTCATATGTATAGATCTGATTTTCAAATGAATTTTTTCTAATATTTTTCTAAATTTATAACCAGTAACTACAAACCAATACACTTACATTGGAATATAGCTAAATCAACAGAGAATGAAAAGGAAAGAAACCCAACTTTTAAAGGGACTATAGCTGGAGAAATCTAAATATAAATGACTAACAAAGTGGGAAAATACACATGAAAAAATAATATAAATAAAAGTTAAAATATGCTCTATAAGAATTGCTAAAACAAAGAAAAATGAAACTGATAATGAAAATACCATCAACACCATGGACCTTCCTCCTATGAGGTAAGAGAGCTGTATACTGCAGCAGGTTATGGTTTTTGAAAGTATGTGGTATGGTCCATACAACCAATATATCCATATTAAGTCAGTCCTCCTACTCACAGAAATGAATGCATATGTTTATCAAAATGCCTGCATTAGGATTTCATAGAAGTAAAAGGCAAAAGATTAATATGATCTGAAGAGAAACCAGCCTCTGGATAAGCGAGACAGTTGATTAACTTGAACACTTTGGGAGGCCCACAGGCAATAGGACTGGGACCTGTCCTTAGTGCATGTGCTGGGTGTTTGGAACCTGGGGCCTATGCAGGGACACTTTGCTCAGCCTGGGCAAAGGGAGGAGGGGACTGGACCTGCCTCAGTTGAATCTACCAGGCTGAGCTGAATCCCCGGGGAGTCCTTGCCCTGGAGGAGATGGGAATGAAGGGGGGGGGGGTAGCAGGGGAATCCATGGCTGATATGTAAAATTAAATTAAACTATAAAATAAATTTTTAAAAAATCACAAAAATAGAATTTTATAGAAGTATATTCTTTAAAAATCCTTAGACATTTCTCAAATTCCTATTAACAATATAGTAGATAAATACACTAACATATTTTGCTAATTAAAATACAGCCACAGCCAGTTCTCTGCATCTGTGGGTCCTATATCTGAGATTTCAACCAACAAAACAAAACTAATTGAAAAGTGGCTTCTGTGTTGAAAAAATATATTTTCTTGTCATTATACCATAAACAATGTGGTAACTACTTACTTAGAAATAGTAACTATTTACTTAGAATTTGCTTTGTGTTATGTACTGTAAGCAATCCAGAGATGGGGACATTGTTTGCAAACAGCTTGCCCTTTTCTATAATTTATTCAAGGATTTTGGTGTCTTCATGGGTCTTAGAAATAATCCCTCACAAATGCTAAGAGACTGCGGTATAGTAAAAGAGGGGCTTACATATGACATGGAGCAAGAAAGATGAAATTCGTAAGTGAAAAAGGAAGAGACAAAGTTCAAAACTGGAAATCAATGTATGTTCTTAATTATCAGGATTCAGTTCCTTCTGGTGCTACAGGCAAGATATATAGGCTTCTAAGCAAAATGATATCACAATGAGGTGATATATGCACATCCATTGTCAAACACTTCTCGTATTGTGAACCTGTGATGTGTTTCCTCTTCCGTGTGCATTTTATGACGTCACAAACTTCACGAACCAGCCCCATGGGTTTGAGCAGTCTACCTTCATCTCCAAGTGGTCCACGGCATGCCTCTTTGCTGATGCTTAGCACCTGCTAGCTTTCACTCTGTGTCTTACGTCTTGGTCCCTCCAGGAGATACAGTCAACTTTATCTTTCTTTTTAAGCGTTGAGTCTTCTATAGGTCTTTTCCTTAATGTTTTCTTACTTTTCTGTCTTCATTTTAGTAAATATCAAGGATTATCTTGTAATACTGTGTCTCTTCAAATACTATGTTCTTCTATAGTCCATTTTCTTTCTTTTTTTTTTTTTCTTCAAGATTTCTATGTAGAAACAATTTAGATTTTACTCCTATTGTATGGATGTTTATAAAGAAAGATACAAGAGCAAATGTTTTAAACAGAATCAACAATTTAAATTATGAACATGATTATTTGAGAGTACCTGTTAACCACTGTTAGAGGTAGAAGCATAAGACTTTGATTCTGCTCTAGAACCTGGACAAATTCTCACACTATTTGTAAGTTTTCAGGAAAAGTTCTATAAAGAAAACCATGCATATTTACAATGGATAATGAGATGATGTCACAGGGTCTCCTTCCAATTCTCCCTGTCAAGCCTGTTCCTTTGGGTCAGTGTCCTCTGAAGAAATGAATCTTGTGTGTTCCAGTATGTGTCAGATTTTTTTTATATGCCTTGAGAGATTTATCAAATCTGAATTTTTCTCTGTTTGTTAAATTTATCTCAGCTAGAAAAATTTATTAATAATACAATATGTGATCTCCAAACACACTGTCTCACAGTGTACTGATGGTGTTACTTCAAATTTTCTTTAGGGGTTAGTAATGCCATGCATTTTGCCTCCCAGACCATTTTAATTTTCTTCTTGTAGCTTGAAAGAAAATAATTAACTATATATATGATAATAAAAACATTACTCACATGCACTATTTTCAACAAGTTAAATTCTGTGCCACTCCTCTCAGACTCAGAGATAACCATATTTTGTAAAAGCATAAAACCAGCATTCAAAATTTCTTTAAGTATGCTGGTTAGAAATGTAAATATATTATATACATATATTATGTTTCTTCTTGGAGAGTAGGTGTTGTTTAGAAAGTGGGCGAATGGTGCCCTTCTACCAGTGAACTGGCAAATTATTAATTTTAAGTCATAATTGTTCAAATGACTTTATCATCGTGTGTCACTTGTATATCTAATTTTTAACTTTTTTAAAATTTATTATATTTATGTTTTAATTTTACACATCAGCCATGGGTTCCCCTGTCCTCCCCCTCCCGCCCCTACCCCCACCTTCCCCACAGCCCCTCCCCTCCACTCCCATCTCCTCCATGGCCAAGACTCCCCTGGAGATTCATTTAAACCTGGTGAATTCAGTATAGGCAGGTCCAGTCCCCTCCTTCCACAAGGGCATTTGCTCAGATATGTTCATATCAGCATTGTTTATAATAGCCAGAACCTGGAAACAACCTAGATGCCCTTCAACTGAAGAATGGATAAAGAAAATGTGATACATATACACAATGGAGTACTACTCAGCAGAGAAAAACAATGACATCATGAGGTTTGCAGGCAAATGGATGGATCTAGAAAAAAAATCATCCTGAGTGATGAACATGTAGTTAGAGTTTTCCACCTGGCCCACAGTCAGGACAAATCTCTCTCACCCACCAGTCCCACAGTCTCTCAGACCCAACCAAGTAAGCACACAGAGACTTATACTACTTATAAACTATATGGCCGTGGCAGGCTTTTGTTATCTACTACTTTTATCTTAAATTAACCCATTTCTATTAATCTATACTTAGCCACGTGGCTCGTGACTTACCAGTACCTTATCTCTTTCTTGTCATGGCAGTGGCTGGCAGCATCTCTCCTGCCCCAGCCTTCCACTTCCCACAATTTTCTTCTCTCTTGTTCCGCCTATACTTCCTGCCTGGCCACTGGCCAAACAGCATTTTATTTATACAGAGTAATATCCACAGCACTTCCCCTTTTCTTTTTTTTTTTTTAAAGGAAGGTTTTAACTTTTACATAGTAAAATTACATATAACAAAACAATTATCAAGCAAGAATTACAGTTACAATACTAAAGAAGATATCCTATCTATCCTATATTTATGAGTCTAAGGTTTTATATCTAACTTATTTTTTATCATAATTGAGGAAATTATATCTATCTAGTCTTCAACCACATCAAAGACCTCAGAAGGATATAATATTACCTTAGAACCGGGAGAAGGATGCAAGCAACTTTCTGGAGTCTTGTAGGGTAGACAGAGGCAGCTGGCAGCCTGGACAGTCACCTAATGTTCCTTTGTAAAGTTGGAACATTTGTCTTCAGCCCACAGGGCTAGAGTCTCTTGGTCACTTTTTTCAGTGTCCTGTAGAATGTCTGGCAGTTTCCTCTGCGAAGCAGGAACCCGAAGGACCATTTTGTCAAGCAAAGTTTAGTGGTCACCTTTCTATGGGTCCTGCATGTCCAGTTGATCAAGCAGTCTAGGTAAGAACAATGTCTTGCCCAAATGGCTATTTTTGCCAAGGTGAAGATAAACTCCATATGAAGTGTCTTCAATGCCTGTAGTAGGAATCTTAAAAGTTCTTATTAATAAAACTCAAACCCGAGGGCAGTTATTGGGGTGATTGCTGGAAGATCAGAGACACAGAACAAGCCACAGTTTTCTCACCTCACCAGTTCCTCAGCTGGTCTTGTTTCCTCAGGCTGGAAGCTTCTGAATCCTCATCCCAATGGCTCTCAGCTGAACTGTGCTTGAAAGCCTGAATGCTTAAACAGCCGAATGCTTTACTCACTACATTCTTTTTTCTCCTTAGTTCCTGGCCCTCACTCCTTATATACCTTTCTCTTTCTGCCCCCACTCCCTGCGGTTAAAGGTTATGTTTCTGGGATTAAAGGCGTGGGTCACAGATATGTTTATTTCGGGGAACACACAATATTTCAGGGAACACAATACCCACTACAAATGCCCATCCTCCTCTCTGAAGTAAATTGGTGCTGCCAGGAGCAGACATGTCTCATTGTCCAGAAAGTCTAAATTTTTAAAATGTTTTAAATGCCATATTCTGTAGGTCTTTGAAGTATTTGAAGATTACCTATCTATCTGAAATATATCTATGTATACCTAGAAAACTTAACATGACTATAAGTTTCACTATCATAGAAGACTAATTGATCTGTATTTCTTAATTATCCATTATAATCTAAATGAGTTGCATAAACATAATACCTCAAACAAGAGTAGAAATATGTATACAGTATAACAAAATTAACTTTAAGTTTGTATCAATAGACCAAAATCTATACCAATATAAGACATTTTAAATAAGTTGTTCTTTAAATGTAAGTTCATTAATCTATCCTTTCATCCTATTATATCTATATCATATGTCCTTTTTTTCTTTAGAAAGAGATCACATTTATAATCAACCTGATTTAAATAAAAATATTGGTTTTTCTCTGTCCCACACCAGAGGGCTCTTCTAATTTGGGACACAAGAATCTCTTAACCTTTTTTTTTTTATTATTAGCAATATGTCTGGGTTTAGAGGAGTGAGCCAATTCTATCTCCAAAGCCAGTTTGATAATTTTGGGAAATTGGGCATAGTTTCTCTTACTACTTCTTGCTGGAGGAGGGTGCTGTATCTTATGGGTATGTACTCACTCATAGTAGGATACTATATGTAAAATAAAAATGACTAGACTGCTACACAAGAACAAGGAATAACAGACCATGATAATTGCATATCTAATTTAATCCTTGGCAGATATCTCTTAGATTCTGGCCAGGAAGTAAAGGCTCTAGTCTTTTAAGTTTACCTTTGTCAGTTGTATTTCAGCTGCCATGTGTATCTGTGGACTAGCTCTTTCCTTAGCTAAAATCAGTCACTAGTTACCAGAACACTTTGAATCAACCTCCCTGAGTTACATTTTCTTCTCTTTCATCTTTCTTTCTTCTATTTATCTCTTTATTCTTTTTAGTTTCTCCTTTCCTATCATTTATTTTCCTTCTGTGTGTGAACATGGTACTGGTGATCAATTACAGGCTCACAAATACAGGCATACACTCTTTCACACAATGATATCTCTTTCCCTCTAAAATGGCTAGTCTGGTTGTCACCCTGATACAGTAAGGATGAAGAAACCTCAACTGAGGAACTGCCTTCAACAGATTGGTCTGTGGACATGATGAAGGATATTTTTTTTATTTTATTTAAGATTGCTTTCATTCATTTTACATACCAACCACAGATTCCCCCTCTCATCCTTCCTCCCACTCCCCCTCTGCATTTCCCCCACCTCTTCCTTCATCCTCTCCTCCAAAAGGGTAAGGCCTCCCATGGGGAGTCAGCAAAGCCTGATATATTTGGTTGGGGCAGGACCTAGCCCTTCCCCCCTGTATCCCTGTATTGAGGCTGAGCAATGGGCTCCCACTGCCAGGGGCCCCTCAAACAGACCAATTTACACAACTGTCTCTCACATGCAGAGGACCTAGTCTGGTCGCATACAGTTTCAACAGTTGTTGGTCTAAAGCTCATGATTTCCTAGGAGCTTGGTTCAGTTGTCTCTGTAGATTTCCCCATCATGATGTTGACCCCTCTTTCTCATATAATCCCTCATCCCTTTCTTTGACTGGACTCCCAGAATTCAGCCTGGTGCTTGGCTGTGGATCTGGGCATCTGCTTCCATTAGTTACTGGATGAAGGCTCTATGATGACAGGGTATTTCCTAATCTGATTACCAGAGTAGGCCAGTTTAGGCCCTCTTTCCACTATTGCTGTATTCTAAGCTGGGGTCATTCTTGTGGATTCCTGAGAATTTCCCTAACACCAGGTTTCTCACTAACCCTATAATGTCTCCCTCTGTCAAGGTATTTTTTTAAATTCTACTTGCAATGAGAGGGTCTGGCCCATCTTTACAAATACCATCTCCAGGCAAGTGGATCTGGGCTGTATAAGGAAGGGAGCTGAAAGTGCAGCTAGAACAGCAAGACAGTAACTAGTGCTCTATCTTGATCCATGCATAGTTCCTGCCTCCAGTTTTGTGCCTTGAGCTTTGGCCCTGGCTTTGCTTTGTGATGAGCTGTAACCTAAGTTGAAGTAACTCTGTTAATCCCCAAAGTGCTTTTGTTAATGGTGCTTATTTTGCTCCACCCCTTATAGGCCATCAAGCTTTGTGTGTGGGGTAAAAGGATGGCATACTTTGTTCAGCAGTATCTGATCACTAGAATTGGACTTACTGGTAGTTGCAAGCCACCAAGCGGGTGCTGAGAATTGCACCTGGAACATTAGAAGAGAAGACAGAGCTCTGCTGGACTGTCTTCCCACCTCCTTTTTGCATTTCCTTTGATTTTGAGTTGGTGGTCTTCTTACCTCATTTGTTTCACTCGGGACATACTGAGTGAAGTGAATGAATAGTGAAGCCAGTAGACTATAGACATCTGTCAGTATACTAATATCCATGTCCAGATTCACAGGTTAGAAGCTGTATTGCTTACTTTTATTGTTATTGCCATAAAATATCCAGAGATATCAAATTATTGAAACATGTTGGTTTACGGTTTTAGGGTAAATATGAGAATGGGGAGTCATCTACTTTTTTTTTTAAAGATTTATTTATTTATTATGTACACAGAAGAGGGTGCCAGATCTCATTACAGATGGTTGTGAGCTACCATGTGGGTGCTGGGAATTGAACTCAGGACCTTTGGAAGAGCAGTTGGTGCTCTTAACCTCTGAGCCATCTCTCCAGCCAGAGTCATCTACTTTTACAGAGTTAATATTTCACAATGCAAGCAGAATTATGGACATAGCTAGTACTGATGGTCACATGATATTATAAATGTACATAATTAACTCAAATTTATATTTAATACTTAAATATTGTATTAATATTTAATATAAAATATCATATTTTGTTTATATTGCCACATTGAAGAAAATTATTATCTGAATCAAAAAATGTCCTTTCTATTGATTGCAATATATGTTGGTCATATACTTTATCTCCTGAGATTCACTTTCCTTTAGCTCCGATCATTTTGAAGATGAATCATATAAGTACTTAGAACTCATGACTATAATTATTTAGATAAAGTTACACATATTTTTTTGGCTCATTATAGGAGGGTAACTTAACTACAAAGCTGAGATATTTCATTATTGCAATAATAAATTTAATAACTATGTTGCATAGAGGAATGGTTTGATGTTCAGAGGGAATTTGAAAAATATCTTAAAGTATATTTAGACTAAAAGACTCGACTTCCAAAAAGGATCATTCAGGGTAGATATCAGGGGAGGTTTTCACAGTTCTTTCTCAGCACAGTTAAGCTGGATATCATGAAGGCTAACATTACCTTTTGATTACAAAAGTAGTTTTGGTGGAGGAACAAAGTGTGTAATTGGCAGAAGTTATCTTTTGCAAATCACAGAAGATGGATGGTTCTGTTTTCAGATTTATACCCACAGTGGTCATATACAACAAAGCAGGTGATCTGTGCATCACATTTAAATGGAATGAGTTGTTCAATTTATTCAAGCCTGTTTTCCCAGCTAATGATTTACACTGTAAAACCCAATTCACTCTCTCTCTCTCTCTCTCACACACACACAATTGAAATGACTTTTAAACCAAAGATACAATCTCATGGATAATTTCCTTTAAGCAGCTTAGCCATATGAATGAATGAATCATGAAACCAGTTTTCCCTGGTGATTTTTACTCTCCCGAATCTCAGTGCATTATACATTGAGGCACAGCTTTTAAATGAAATAAAACTCAACAGCTTTCTCTGGAAAAAAATCTCCACCTTGAAGTTAGACAACTGTGAACATACTGAGACTCCCCACCTTTAAAAAGTGTCTAACCCCAAGCAGTTTTTAATCTACAAAAACCATTTGTGAAGGAATCCAGTGTGGTAAGTTTTCAAAAGTACCTGGCATACTATACTCCCCTTCCAATTAATTTTCTAAGCATGCCATAAAAAAGTTTCACATACTTGGTGCCTTAAAAGACAAAAATTATCCATGGTTTCAGAACATCAAAACCAATCCCACAAGTAAATCTGAAAGGACAGAACCTCAACTGAGAAAATACCTTCATAAAATCTAATTGTAAGACATTTTCTTAATTAGTGATTCATGAGGAGGACCAAGCCCATTGTGTATTGTACCACCCTTGAGCTAGTGATTCCAGGATCTATAAAAAATCATATTGATCAACCCATGGAGAGCAAGCCAGTAAGCAGCACTCTTACATGACATCTGTATTAGTCTTGCCTCAAGGTTCCTGTCCTGTTTGGGTCCATGTCCCTACTTCCTTCAATGATGAGTAGCAATATGGAAGTATAAGTCAAATAAATCCTTTCCTCCTCAACTTGTTTGTTTGCCATGGTGTTTAATTGCAGCAATGAATCCCTAACTAAGACAATATGTTTTTCCTTCTAAGGTAAGATAAAATTTAAGCAATAAAACATATTTAGCCATCCTTTCTTGATTTTAGTCTAAATAAACAAACAAGAGTTCAAGCTTCAAATTCAGTTCAAAATAACAATTAATGGAGAATGGCCAGCTAATCTATGTAGAACCAAGTGTATACATGGGAGTTGGATACTTCTACTAATCTTCTTGTCATGATGCAACTTATCTTTTCCTGTACCGCTTGGCTTGCTTACTTTGTTCTCTGCTTCCTTCTCAATGTATTGCAGAGCTGTTCACAGAAGAGGGTCTCAGTGTGTGACACTGTCATTCCTAGCCCTAGCACTTCATTGAGATTACCAGTACTGATCGCCTAGCAGCATGGCTCAGATGGAACTTCACATGTGCTAAGTGAAAACTGTCACAGATAACATTTGTGCTCTTCAAAAGTTTTACTATGGAGTTTTTTTTTTTTTTTTCAGAACTGAATACCAAAAAGGCATGGATTGTAAAAGTGAATCCAGAATTGTTGTGAAGAATAGGACTGTGTTATAATTGGCTCCTTTGAAAAGCAGGAGTTAGACTGTTTCTTGTGTAAAGTACATAAGACACTTCACAGTGGCACTGAGGCATTCCAGGGATGGAAGAGATGAGAATACCTGCTAGTTTAACAAATATTTCATGATCACTGCTGGAATAATAATGATAGTGTTTATGTGATACTAAACATGGGTAGAAGAAATTTTAAAACAAAAAGTAACATTGCAAACCTATTTCGGTAATGGCTTTCTTTATTTGTATGTGTGTACAAAACCAATACATGCCTTGAAAACCAACACCCTAGCAAAGAGACTCTTAGTCACAATGTAGGCCATGCATTTCTGAATGTTTTGATAGCAAGAATAATCATATTACTAGTATGATAATTTATAAAGTTAATGGTCATTTGTTTAAAGTTTACTGTTTCCATGTAGCACATTAAATAATGTACTGCCTATATTGAACCTCATAGAGCTAGAATAGACTTCATTATTCTCATTTCATAAATGATGGATTTAAGAATCATATAAATTATAGACTTGTGCTAGTTCATACAGCTATGAAGAAAAGAATAAAGTCTATGAATGCATGAGACTTGGGATCATGCACCTATGTCTGTAATACCCTGGTTCCCACCCAGATCTATTGATTTTGAATTCTGTGGGACTATGAACCATCTCCACAATCAAGGCCTTATTTCTGTGTTGCAGATGACCTTGTGGTATCAGTTCAAGAGCCCTTCCTGTAATTCTGGTAGTGTGTAAGATGAGGGCACTTGTATTCTCTAGCTAGTGCCCTGTAAGTTAGATGACTGGTGATGGAGCTAATCTTGGGGGAAACTTTCAAGTAGGTCCCTTTGTTCTTGACCAACAATGCTCTTCTTGTAATGTACCAGGAAGGAATTTAGTCATCATGAAATCACTCATGAAATACCAAATTACACACACACACACACACACACACACACACACACACACACACACACAAATGCTTTGAGAAGTGACATCTACTATATGTCAGAATTGAATCTTCAGTGTTTCGCATTGCTGTCTTGCCAGCATGCCTTCTTCAAAGATGTAGTCATTGCACAGAGACAGAGACAAATGTCATCTGTTATTACAAGACTTACTGAACTTCCAGACTCTTTACTTCAGAAGTGTCTGAGTTCAAGTTAGTCTTGGTCCACACATCTGTAGAGTCCACATGATTGGTAGTGTACCTCCTAACACTGGCTTACTTCCTGCTCTGCTTTTCTTAGGCCTAAATAAAGCCATTCTTCCTCTCAGCAGTATCCTTCCGTTTCTCTATCAGATGATTTCTCAACTACTCTCATTTTTTTGACAGAATAATGGAGATTCAGGTCCAATAGCTACCCACACTGTGATGGTTGGAAATCAGGACACTGGACCTCTTTTGGCTGTTCTGTGAGTATGTAAAGAGAAGATTCATATCCTATCATGTCCTATTGTACATGATATCATAGCTCATTATTGAGTAGCTCCCAAAGAGAGATGGGATGACCTATCACTTAGACTTGTAGCACATGTGTCTTTTTTCTTATTTTTCAGCTTTGGGTTAGCACACATATTAATGGGCCTCCCAGTAGTAGCTCCACATGTATGTTTCCCTGTATGTTCTCCACACTTTCTTTCCATTGTTTCCCTTCCCCACGGCCTTCCCCTGGAGAACACAGGTTTTTAAAATTTGACAACATGTCTCAAGAAAAACAGCTAAGCTGCTCTGTATTTCCCACTATACAATTAACTCTCATGTTACTATGGAAATCTATTAATTAAAAGATTGTATGTTGAATCCTAAAATGTTAGAGTCATAGGAGACTTTGGGAGCTTTTGTTGGGTAGCTGGCTGGAAAAGTGTTTAAATTTTCACCTTATGGAATTGTTGTCTTGGACTTTCCACCTGCTAATAAGTGCAATTCTTCAACAAGTCAGTGCTCACTTGAAGATGATATACTCCCCAAAGACCCATTTATGGGGTAAGCATTGCAATTCTTAATGTTGAAAGTTTGCTTCTTGCATAAGGTAGTTGTGAGTTTTAAATGCCCTTTACACACCAGTGTGACAGGTGTGACCAATAAGAATCATAGAATAACACACAGAATCGGTGCTGCCTGGCTCAGACCACGGAGCCATGTGAGTCAGCTTTCTGTTAGAGCTGTAATGGAAGACTCAGTTACAAGCATCGACCATTCCATTCATCTAGTCAAAATCTAGAAAAATTATAGAGGAGCGTTATTTTATGGTCCACAAGCTCATATCACATTTAAGTTTATAAAGAACAAAAATGACCAAATAGTGAGAGAGAAATTTGGAGATGATCTAGTTGGAGTTGGCTTGTGACTGATAACTTGACTCATTGGTGGGAATGGAACAATCAGTAATAGCAGAGATGGTGTGAGAATTTGGATCAGAAACAAACATACTTCTGATGGTGCTGCTACTCTGAACTGACACTGATCTGACTTCAGAGGTCATTTGCATGTCCTTTCACTTTTGGGGGAAATAGAAAAATACCAAATAAAAATAAATTTCATCTTTGTGTTGTATATGGTCAGAATCCTTCATGAGGAATTTTGGGGTTGTCAAGGTAAGTAATATCATTAAAGATGTTATCTTTGATATTCACATAACTCTGCTGTGCAATAATTTTTTTTCATATAATCTTAAATGACCCAAAATTTCTGAATGGAATTCTTCCATCAAAAAATTGTATCTTAATAGAATAAGGTTAGGTACAGGATCACAATGAAGAGTTAGAGAGAATCTAGAGTTATCCAGCACACACTACAAATTTTCAAAGATGCAAAATCTCCAGGTTTCCTATGAATTATAGCAACATATCATCATGTAACTGAGGATGAAGGATGGAGATTTAATCTAAGGAGGGGAGATGCACATCTTTGCTTTCTAGGTGCGTGATCCAGCCCAATAGCAGCTTTCCTGATTCTCAGCATCTCCAGGAAAGAAGCACTGACCACTCAAAAAGGGGCACTCAGGGAAAACAGGTCTGCAACCACCAGCTCTTGCTACAATCCTAAAACACATTTGACAGTCTGAAGTCATTGAGTGAATTTTACTGAGCACTGGGACAAGACACAAACACCAAGCCTTAGAATGAACATCACATAGAATTTGGAGTTAGATGTTCAGGTTTTGGGCATATCTATTACTGGTTGGGAAATTTTTCTCTGTTTTTACTCCAAGAATTAAGAATCCATAGCAACCAGACAGTCAGTGATCTAGCCTGTGTCTGAAGTAAGCAGCGAGAAACCGAAGCTCCTGCAATGACCCCTGAGCCTACCTAGAGACAAAACCACACAACAACACAACAAGATTTACAAAATATTATTTCCACAAAGTATTACAGGGCAAGTTTTTAATTTGTTTTGGTTGAGAGATAATCATATTTTTTTTTTATTCCTCACTTGTATTTATGCTCTGTAGCACACCTGACATTTACAGACATGAAACAAAAGGCAATACAGCAGGTATCTCTAAGAAATGAATTTTCCATAAAGCAAATAACTATCCCCACCCTCCATTTTCATTAGACCGAAAAAAAAAGTCTCCTATTCTGTTTTACTTGAACAAGAGAATTTTTCATTCAGAGAAAACAGATTATTTTATTTGAGAGGTATCTTTTAGCCTAGAAGCAAAGTCGAATTATAAGAGAGCATAAAACCAGGTGCTCTGTGAGCCACCTCTAAAATGTTGGCACTTCTATACAAGTTTATAGAAGACTGAAGCACAGCACAGTGGGAAATTTCAGATATATCTGCCCAAATTCAGTCTAGATCCCAGTTTAATTAAAAAGAGGAGACTGATATGAATCCCCTAAAATTATTCTAGTGCCCTTGAAGGTCTGTGAGCCCATGAAACTGTATGTTGGCACAGGGTAGCATATTATAATCAAAGCACTTCTGTAGAAAAGTTAGTGCTCTTAAGGTCTTATTGGTATTCTATATATCTAACAGGTCTTTCAGTGTGAGTAGTAGTGTTGCTGAGAAAGTAAAATGGTCTAATAATGATGCGATGTCTTTCAAAATTTGAAATCAATTGTTTGTGTATATGTGATAATTAAGTTAAAGCATATTGCACATATTGTACATATCACAGTTCTCCATTAAGTTTTCTTCATATGATTTTCTCATTAGTACTAAATGGGCTTATGTATTCTCTCTGTTAGGTGTGACAGGGCCTCTCTCCATTGCTTTTATTTGATTTCTTTTCTTGACATAGCTATCTTTGGTTCATCATTCTACCTCTTTAGACTTTTATTCATCCACTAGTAAAAAAGAGATATGAAGAAGATCCATCATGCAAGTTTGGGTTCTGTGTTTAACCATTGGACAATGGTTTGTCTATGATCTGTTAAAAAAAAAAAAAAAGTCAGGTACTGTTTTCTTGAAGCATTTCTTTGTGTACCTTAGACTCTTAACTACATCAAGGGAGGCAATGACAATGGATCCCTGCCTGGATTTTTCAAGTTAGGCCTATCTAGTGATTCTCTGACTCACTTTCATTTTTGGTGGGAACTGAGGCCAGCTAGTGTTACACAAGGGAGAAGCTAATGATTCCAGGCTAAGATTATTTAGGCTGACCTTTGAAACTCTTCTCCTATAGTAAAGAGTTGGTGCCTCAAGGGAGTTAAGGCAGAACAGAGGAGGCTTCTTCTGGAGCTTCAAGGTACCACGGTGAAGACACCATGAGGACAAAAAAGCAACTTGCTCTCCCATCACTGCTGAGCTGAACTTCAGTACTGGTGAAATTATTAAGGCCACTCCACATAGTTAAAAGGGAGGTTAATTTTGTGGGGTAACTTACAAATTAAGGGATAGGTTGTAGAGTCTGGCAAAGGTATGGCGCAGTCCAGCAGTGTTCTCTGGAGAACTCTTCTTGGTCCACCTCCAGCGTCCAGGGTCCCAGAACCAAGAGAGACCTCTCCTCTCTCTCCTGGGTCTTCCGCTTCCTCCCTCAGCCCCGCCTTGTGGGCGTGACCATTACCAAAGCCTCAAAACTGGTTGGAACTTCCAGGCCAAGGCTGGGATGGCTACCCACTACACTTCAGTTTGGAGAACTCTTTGCTGAACTTTTCTCCTGATGGCTCCCTGCTAACATCCAATAAATACTGCATTCTGCACAATGCCTCCAAGTTTTACCACTGGTTTATTGTTAATCCTGCCAACCTGACATCCCCTACCACACTGCTGGAGCAGAGGTGGGATTTCCCCATGACAGCTGCATTACATGTGTCCTCTTAGAAATTACATTTTTGGCATTAATAGCCTAAATCTTCTGAGGCATAATTGGTTAGAAACTTAATCAGTGTTAATTTCCCCAGCTTATTTCAGGCATGTCTATGGAATCTTTTTTTCTAATCTGTCATTTTCCAAGCCCTAAAACTACAAAGTCCTCTGGAGACACATGGAAGTAACTTGAAAGCACATAATTTTCAAGATTTCCTTAACAAATAGTATGACCAAAATTATGATTTTCTAATTTTTCAGTTGGGTGTGTGCATCCTTATTATGAGTTATTGTTTTATCACCCTGTCTTTCGCTGGGTTAGAGAAAACAAACAACATAAAATAATCTCAGAATTCATTTCCTTTCACTCTCCCTAAGACTGTGTGTGCATATATCTGTCTGTCTATGTCTATGACGTTGTATGTTTATATAGAAGGGTTTTATATTCTGCTGATTCTGTGTAACAGAGAACATGAAGTAGAAGGTAATCTACTGCCGAATTACGTCATGTCACTAATACTCCAACCACGTCAGCCTAGTCTATTTCTTGTAATAGCAGATATATTCAGTAATAGTTTTCTTGTCATATCTATGAGAAGATTAAAATGAAACATGTAAAGCTGAACTCAGAAATAAATAACTAAAGCTGGGAGAGGTGGCTCATGCCTGTAATGCCATTCTCAGGAAACTGAGGGTGGGGAATTACTGTGAGTTAAAAATCTAGCCTGGGCTACATATTTAGTTCTAATCCTAACCAGAGCAGTGCAAAACTGTCTCACAAAATCACAACAAGCATACAAACAAAAATGCTAAATAGTTTTAAGTAACAGAGAAATTGAGACAGAATATGGATTTTAAAGCAAAGAACTATGGAAAATGAGATAAGATTTTAGCTTTTTAAACTACATTTTGAAATATGAGACTTAGAGAATATTCTCAGTATTTCAAACAATATTTTTAGGAAAAAATAAACTAAGTAATGGAATCAAGCTTATTATTTTCAGAATTGGCCAAGCTGAAACTGAATTTAAATTAGTACTTAAAATGAGGGAGGGGATAGGAGAAGGGAAGGTAGAGAGAACCAGGACTGGTATGTAAAATATAAAAAAAAAAAACTTAAAAAAATAAACAGATTAATTTTAAAAAATGTGAGTTAAATAAGGCATTAGAGGCATCAGTGACTGACAATCCTGCACAGAAGCATCTTAAAGCTATATATGCATGTGTGCTGTGGGATGTTCTGTATGTCAAAAGCATTGCTCTGATTGGTTAAAATAAATAAAGTGCTGATGGCCAGTAGCCAGGCAGGAAGGATAGGATAGGCAGGACAAGGAGGAGGAGAATGATGGGAAGTGGAAGGCTGGAGGGAGAGAGACCAGTCAGTTGCCGCCATGACATGCAAGATGTAAGGTATCGGTAAGCCACAAACCAAGTGCAAAGTATAGATTAATAGAAATGGGCTGAATACAAGAGTAAGAGCTAGACAATGGTAGGCCTGATCTAATGGCCAATCAGTTTAAATAGTATAAGCGTCTGTGTGTTCATTTTATAAGTGGGTTGTCGGATGAACAAGGCTTGGCAGGGGCTGTAGAGAAACTCTCCAGCTACGTGTGTGTGCGTGTGTGCATGTATGTGCATGTGTGCGTGTATGTATGTGTATATATATGTATGTGTATATATATATGTGTGTGTGTGTATATATATATGTCTGTGTGTGTGTGTGTGTGTCTGTGTATACACACACACACACACACACACACATATATATATTTCTTTGTATTAGTTTTCTTAGAGAGGACTAGATTCCACTATTTATAACATGCTTGCTTGGAACTTGTGGCAATCCTCCTGCCTCAGCTTTTCAAGTTCCAGAAACCCAGGTACTAGCCACCAAAATTTTCTACCAGATACTTTTAAAGATAGTTCTCCTGTTTGGAAATCAAGACTAGAGAATCTGCATGCAAAACAAGAGTGTCTAGGTGGTTTATTCCAGCCTACAGTTTAACCCTTTCACATAGCAAATTAATATTGTCAATGATTAAAATGTATACCTTAAAATAAAATCTTTATTTTTGCTTAAAATTTAAAAGCTGCTCCATTCTGTTGAATAGAAGGACTTGGTGGAAAGCAATCTTTTCTGCAACAAACAGAAGAGTTGAATGTGCATGACACCTTTTATGGGTCTGAATTCTTGAGGAGAAAGTAGTAATTATATATCAATACATAAACATATTATTACACAAACTCCACAGAATAGAAGCCACCCTCCATGAAGACTCTCAGGATACCCATATGGAGTTCTTTTACAAGGGTTCCTGGCGACAGTGTTTGAGTTATTGAATGTCACTGCATCTGGGAAGTATGTAGGAGGAGGAATTACATCTCTGTTCCTACAGAGCCAGAGTTGCCCTGTGTCATTACTCCCTTATCCTGTTAATAAAGAGCCAGTGTTACCTGAGCTCCTTTTTCTCCTGCCCACAGTCATGTCTTGCGAGTTGTTTATGTGTATACTGTTGTTTCCAACTGTATCTTCAGGTTAGACAGCTTTCTACACCATTTAAAGATTCCACTATAATCTAAAGCAGTGATTTTTAACATTCTTAATGCTGTGAGCCTCTAAATACAGTACCTCATGTTGTGGTAACTCCCAACCATAAAATTATTTTTGTTGCTACTTCACAATGGTAGTTTTGCTACTGTTATGAATTATGATATAAATATCTGATATGCAGGATAGCTGATATGAAACTTCTGTGAAAGAGCTATTCAACTCCCAAAGTGGTCATAACCCACAGGTTGCAAACAACTGCTCTAAAGTCTCCTGTTTGACTTCAAATCAACAACTTTTCAGAAGACAAGCACTTTTACACACACACACACACACACACACACACACACACACACACACTCACACCTTCATCTCTTAACCCTGAGTATAAGACCCACACTAAAGCAGATTCATTGATTTACTGAGGAGAGGAAGAAATGCACATGAAAAGGGGAGCAGACCATGGTTTCATATTTTAACTAATTATAACCTCATCTATTTTCTTTCTTCTTCTCCTTTCATTTTTCTGAGACAACACTTCATACTCTAGTAAAGCTTGCTTTAACTTCCTAGTTAGCCCAAGCTGGCCTCAAACTATTAACAACCTTCTTGCTTTAACATCTCATTTATAGGCATGAGCTGTAAGGTCACAAACTTTTTCAGGTGTATCATATAGATGCAGACTCATCCATATCTAGCCAATGTTTATAATACATATGGATCACTTACATTGCTGGATAAAGTTATATCGTCTTGGTACAGGTTAGAGTCATGTGAGCAAAGGGAACTTAAATTGATAAAATGCCTCCATAATATAGGGTTGCAGGCAAGTTCGTATAGTCTTTTCTTAATTAGTGATTGATGGGAGAGGTCCCAAACCAATTTGGGTTGGCCCATCCCTGGGTTGGTGATCCTGGGTTCTATAAGAAAGCAGGCTAAGCAAGCCATGGGGAACAAGCCAGAAAGCAGCACTCCTGCATGCCCTTTGCATCAGCTCCTGCCTCCAAGTTCCTGCCCTGTTTGAGTTCCTGCCCTGACTTTCTTCAATGAAGGACTACAGTGTGAAAGTGTAAGCCAAATAAACCCTTTCCTTCCCAAGCTGCTTTTGGTCATAGTGTTTCACCACAGCCACAGAAAGCCCAACTAAGATACACACAGAATGTACACTATGATTTTTTGTTTGGGTCATAAATAATTTTTACTTCTTGTTTTCTTTTATGTACTCGAAACATTTGAGTTTATATTTTTTCACTGCTTTGCAATATTGTATTTTAAACATATTGTTTATTCAGTGTTGCCTTGTTCTTCAGTTTCTATTTCCACAGATTCAGTTTGCCCACAACAGTGACTTGAAACCATTGGAGGGAAATTGTGAGAATAAGTAACTCCTGGTTTTAAAGCTGCAGAGTTCTGAGTAGCACGATGAACTTTTGTAAGAAGAATGATGCATTTCTTACATTCCTGTTGCTTTTGCTGTGACAGAACTCCAACACAACATATAAATGAGTTTATTTGTGCTTCTGGGTCCAAAGAAATGAGTCCGTTACTGCAGGGAGGAAGGCATGGCAGCAGGCACAAGAAGCACAGAACTCACATCTACAAATTTAAGAAGAAATCAGAGACAGAGAGCTAAAGAGAGCAATAGTTTTAATCTTTCAAAGCCTATCTCCAGTGGCATACTTCCTCCATCAAAGCTACACCTCCTAATCCACCCCCCCAAAAAAGAACCACCATCTGGGGACTAAATGCACAAATGCTGAAGTCTATGGGGGGAAATTTTCAATAAAGTCATTACAAGGGATCTCAATCACAGGTATGTATGTATCTGTTCCATATAAGCTAATTACCAGTTAGTCAATTGGTTGTCATCTAGGTTATTTCATTAAATGCCATGCCATCAAAATAAATTTGTTCAGCTAATCCGTATTTTGCCTAACATCTTCAAAGCACAAACATACTGATTATGGTATGTCTACTTTATTATAATTATATTATCCTTTTTAATCTCTTATTGTGCTTGCTGTATCTACTCAACCTGGTCATGAGTCTGACTATATTTAGGAAAACAGAATCTTGGATTAGTTATCATGCATTGTTTCACATATTCAAGCTGCATATTTCAGGGGGAGTTGTTGTGAGACCACAGTTTCTATGGTGGAGAAGAGTATGATATTATAACATAGATATTTGGATTTTGTCCCCTAATTGATTGCAAGTATCAAAATGATGCTAAACAAAGTTTCTCCATTAAGAGATGTTTTAGATATTGATATTATGTATTATCACACCATGTAGTACACATATGGTCAGCCCATCTAGGAGTTCTAGACAGTACTTTCAAATGATTATTCAATTTATATTTCTGTGGAGCTTACTTTATGAAATTTGAGCTTTCTAGTGCTTAGCCTTTGGGTCAACACACAAGAGGGTTTCTGCCCAACATTTGTGTCTCACAAAGCTGAAAAACTTTATGGCTGATTAATCAATAAGATGTGAGTCACAACAGCCATAACAGATTCCAATTACAAGTCGCATTTTGAAGTTATGAGGGTGTTTTGTCCATTGTCTAAAATTGACTTTCTCCAGTGGTTAATAGTACTGATCTAATCACTACATGCATAAGTCTACCTAACAAGGATGATAATAAATGGTACAGGAATGGTTAATTTATCTAAAGGTGGTTTGTGGTAACAGAGAGATCATGTTCCTATTCATTAATCACTGGTCTTCCTGTGTCTTAAGAGCATTAATATCTGTCAGATCATGCTGTGGGGTTAATGGTCCAACAGGGTGACAATGTGGCTGGCAAGGTTCTTAGATGTTTGTAACTCCAGGTTTTAATTTACTGCCTCTATATGCAGTTTATTAAATGCCAAAATATTACAGAATGAAGTTTAACAAAAAATAAAACTCTGTAGCAATCATGATATGTTTCCAAGAAAACCTTCTATTAGCTGATCTTTTAATTAAGCACTTGCTGCCAAAAATAGCCCACACTGGGTAAATGTGGTTTCTCCTGTCATTTATTTCTCTCCCAACAGTTATTTTTCTTTTAAATATTCCCTTGAAAAATAGTAATCTCTCAGAGATAACAGTCATGTAAAGTTTGATTTCTTTTGCATTATGCCCTTTTGCCTACTTCTTATCAACCTTAAATATAACTACTGCCCTTTTATTTAAATAGATGAGTTTTTAGATGTGACTATTTGTGGTTGTTGCCTATTATTTCTTTAAGCATACACTTTCATTGAGATAAAAATATTTTTGTACAAAGGTGAGTAATTTATTTGTGTAGCTCAAAGAATTGTATAATGTGAAGTGCTTTTTGAATAGAGCATGTACTAATGAATACCATGCTTCCCCACATCTTTAAAAGAGTCCTAGATTCCTCTTTACCACTACCTCCAACTCTAACACCCAACTGCACCATTGTAATTATGTAAGTGCCTGAGTTTAAAATATATATAATGCAATGAGTAAGTATTTTGTATATAGAATTAATGAACCTCAGTATCAGCTGTAATAACCCATTCAAGGTCACAGATAAAGTACAGAAATTAGCAGCACAAGTGTATTGTGATATACACCTTCAAACAGTCAGAAAATAATAATAGAAAATTTAGACTACAGTGAGAAAAAAAACCAGAAAAGCATAAAGAAAATCCTCATCTCAATAAAAAATTATATGGATACCACCCACTTAATATGATTCTTGTGGAGCTTCAGAGTCTATTTTAAGGATGAAACTTCTAGAGAAAGTCTTCATGGTAAATTGTTATTCATCAGTAGTCTGAGTTCTATCACTTTCAGCTCTCTATGCTAGAGCCCACAGTTAATGGAAGACAGACACATATGAGCTACAAGTACCTATACAAACTAGTAAGTCAGAGCTTGGGTAAAAAAAAGAACCATGTCCTTCAAATATCAGGAATATATGTTCTGATCACTGACTACTGCTTGTGAACATGAGGCATGCACGTGCAGAGCTGATGACTGCTGTTTTATGTATCCCCTTTGGTGTAATCCATTCTTCCTGGATGAAATAACCTTATAGGGATTTCAAGCATTGGTGCCTTTCCCTTCTCTTTTTCATTTTTACTTTTTTCTTCCATGGAATCCAGTTTTGAAGTCAAGGATTAAAGACTAACCTCACTCACATATGAGTGAAATTCTAAAGTCACTATATATGTCTATAGGAAGAAGGCTTGAAAATCCTTAAGTTTGAATATCAAGTTGACAAAAATTCCAGCATGAATCGAGTAGGGAAGCTATCTGAGGAGCTGATGGCAAATGGCAGCTGCTAGGGGAAGAGTAGATACTTTTCTTCAGGTATGCGTGCACTAAGAGGATGTACATACTCCAGTAAACAATCCAAACAAACCTGTGTACATATAGGAAGCCAGACAGCACTAAATGGACCCAGTATGTATGTTTGTGTGTGTGTGTGTGTGTATGTGTGTGTGTGTAGAAATATATATATATATATATATATATATATATAGATATATATATAGAGAGAGAGAGAGAGAGAGATGTATAAATGTATATAGTAGATAGATGATAGATTAGATAGACAGGTAGACGAAAGAAAGATAGATGATAGATAAATAGATAATATGAATTTGGAAGGAAAAAGTGATGAGTAGTAATAAGGAATTGTAGGAGAGGAAATGAGGCATGGGATAGGTTTAATGCAAATATATTTTATGCATGTATGAATATGAAATAAAATACTTTAAAATTTTTAAACAAAACTAAATAACATACTTAAAGGGAAGAAGATAAATTTGCAGATAGCACATCAATTATTTAAAGGTCCAAAATGTTTTTCTTTTAAAATATAAACAATTATAAAGAACCATAAAACCTGGAAAATAAATATATGAAATAGAAGTGAAGTCTACAAAAATAACTTCTGGATAATCTATTAGACAAGAACTTTAAAATGAATATATGACATTATTTCAAAAAAGTAAAGGAAAACATGAGTAAGTCAAAGAGAATAATGTATGGACAAAAGAGAAAATAAATAAAAACCAGTAAAAATAGCAAAATAATGGTATTCTAGAGCTAAAAAGTAAAATAACTAAATTCAACTTAAATTCAAAGGCAAATTTGAACAAGTAAGAGGATGTTGATACTGTAGGACATCAACAAGAATACAAATTTATGCTCATTTTTATTATAGTCCCCAATGAAAAAGTCATAAAGGTGAAGGAGGGAGGAAGAGGGCTAGAAGGAAGAAATGGCAGAGAGAACATCTGAAGAAACAGTGCCCGCATTTTGTCCAAATACACTGAAAACATAAATATAAGTATGTAGGAATCTCATGTAATTCCAAATAGGTTTAACTCAAAGAGACTTATGATAAAATAGATTACAATAAAATTAGTAAAATCAAAAGTGAAAAGAATATTAAAAAAGAAACTAATACAATCCCCACATGCAACAGATTCTTAATAAAACTGTATGTGAGTTTTTTATGAAAGAAATCTAGAGAAACAAAAAACAATGGGATGAAATATTTAAAATAATAAAGGAAAAATACTTTCAATCAAGATCCTAAATCTGGTAAACAACAACAAAAAAACTCCTTCAAAAGACACAGGGTAGGGCCAGAGAGATGGCACAGTGAGTAAAATGCTTTCTGCATAAGCAACATAGTCCCTCCTCTTTAGTGTCCCTGTAAAAGCAGGGCACAATGGAGCCTATTGTAACTCTGAAATTAGGAGACTGAAGCCTGTTGGCTCCTATGGTCTAGCTGGCTAGCAAGTATAGCTGAAGCCTTGACTTCCATGATCAACAGGAGACCTTGCTTCGAAAACTAAGGTAAAGTTAATAGACAAAGACACTTGATGCTAAATTCAGGCCTCTGTACATATACACATGAAAAAAAAAGTCTTTCACACATACACGTATAGAAATGCAAATGCACACTGAAATAGAAATGTATAAATAAACATTTAAACTTTAAAAATGCAAGGATAAATTAAGGAAGCCTTGAATAAATAAAGGATGGGTTGTCAGTGGGCCCATTATATAAGAAACTTTAAAGGAAATCTTACAGGTTGATAAAAGAGTAATGGGTAGTAACACAAAGCAACATGAAGAAATGAAGATCCAAAAACATATAAATATATGGTACTATTATAATAATATTGATTTATGCAATGAAAAAGAAATTTTTTTAATGAGTAAAAGTGTAATGCTACTATAACATTGTTTCTGAATTCTCTATTATTTTATGTGTAATAGAAGATGAATGCATTAAAACTATTAGTTATAATTCCAGGGTAGATATTGTATAAAAATATAATTTCTAAAATCTTTCACCTATAATTTGGGAATGTGTTGTAAAATATTATTTTACCTAGTCAAAGGAGTGTACATTTGTTAATACTGTGGAACATTACTTTACCCGTGTAAAGATGTGTTACAGTTGTTTTTGTTGCATTTCTTTAATGATTTAAGGGGTGTGTTTAATTATGTACAGATGTGTTTCATTTGTTTCACCTTACCTGCCTAAGGCGACTAATTGATTAAATAAAGGGCTGAATGTCCAATAACTAGGCAGGAGAGGGACAGGTGGGGCTGGAAGGCAGAAAGAATAAGTAGGAGGAAGACTCTATGCTCAAGAATCAGAGAAAAGAAGAGAGGAGAGAATAAGGGAGAAAAAAAGGGAGATGCCTGGGGCCAGCCAGGCAGCCTCAAGACAGATAGACAGACAGACAGACATGAGAATCAGTAAAAGTAAGATATATGGAAGGAAGAAGGGTAAAAATCCCCAAGGCAAAATTTAGATAAAGAGAAACAGGTTAATATAAGTTAAAAGAGGTAGCCAGAAACAAGCTTAAGCTAGCTAAGCATTCAAAACTAATAAGTCTCTGTGTCATGATTTGGGAGCTGGTTGGTGGCACAAAAGAAAAAGCATTAGGTATATTTGGATCCCAATATGAGGCCTGAATTTCCACATGGGGCCTGAGAAAACTCTCTCTCCCTCCCTCTTTTCTCTTCTCTCTCTCTCTCTCTCTCTCTCTCTCTCTCTCTCTCTCTCTCTCTCCTTTTAAGAAGCTCTGTCATACAGCAGAACACTTAAACAGCCTGCATGTTAAGTAGCAACAAAAAGCTCAATAAAACCTCCCTGCTGTACTGTGGGTATCAGCATTCCAGAGCCAGAGTGATTGAAGGCAATTCCCAGTTAAATGCACCTCTAGTCTAGGCCCACAAGCTAATGGCTCTCCTCTCACAGAACTGAAGAGACAGTGGAGCCAGTCACAGAAGCAGTGGGGGACAAACCGAATTGTGTGTTTTCAGAGGGAAGGGAACAAACACCAAAGAAATGGATGACCCAGGTGATCCAGTCTCTCAGAGTGCCACTGTCAAGGCCATTGGCTGTGATGATGATGACTCACAGACTATTCTAGCCAGGACTACAAATAAGCCTTGCACTTTCCCATTGCACAGAGATTGAACAACAAACTTTATAACTAGTTTTTCTAGCACTTGTCCATTATTTAAATTTTTTCAGATTCCCTAGAAAGATTTCTTTGCCAGGCAGTGGTGGCACATACCTTTAATCCCAGCAATCGGGAGGCAGAGGCAGGCGGATCTTTGTGAGCTGGAGGTCAGCCTGGTCTACAGATCGAGATCCAGGAAGCTACACAGAGAAACCCTGTCTCAAAAAAAAACCAAAAAAACAAAAAAGATTTATTCACCCACAGACAACAATAATCAGTCTAGAAAACAAAATGTCCACACTTCCAAGAGGAGGGGTACATGAATTTTGGTTATTCAATGGGTTATGGATATTTCTCATCATTTACTCTATACAAATATAGAATAAAAAACATCTATTCACCTCAAATATTTAACATTGGTATGGATTTTGGTGTACTGATTCAAATTTAAAATTATTTCTGTTATACTGTATATATGTTTCTATTCTTTTGGTTGTTGTTTTGTTTGTTTGTTTGTTTGAGATAGAGTTTCTCTGTGCAGTTTTGGTGGCTGTCTTGGATCTTGCTCTGTAGACCAGGCTGACTTCAAACTCCAGAGATATGCCTGGCTCTGCCTCCTGAGTGCTGGGACTAAAGGCATGTGCCACCACCACCTGGCATATGTTTCTATTCTTGTTTAACGTATTGTGCTTATGCAGCTTATTTTAAAATGTAATGTATAATTAAGAAATGCAGGTTAGTAGTTAGTCATCTATAGTAATCAAACTTGTCACATTAGGTATGTTTTCAAGGTCAAACAGATATATTTAGATAGTAGATGGTTTTCAAACACTTTCAAAGACATACAGAATATGGCATTTAAGATATTTAATGATCTGATGCTTTTCATGACAGTGAAACACATTTGTTCCTGGCAGCACCAATCTACTTCAGAAATGATGATGGGCATTGAAGAAACTCCATATGGAGTTTGATTTCATTATAAGGTTAGCCAGTGGTCAAAGAAACTGCTTTTGCCTTGCCTGTTGACAGTTTGCTGGACAAACTGGACAAGCAGGACACAAGGGAAAGAGAGTGCTGAACTTTGCCAAAACAAGGTGGTACAGTCCTTCAAAATTCCTGCTTCGCAGAAAAGTCTGCCAGATATTCTATGCTGTCCAGGCAGCCAAATATCTGTCATTTCTAGAGTTTTGGAAGTGGCTTGCAATGTACTTCCTGTTTACTCAGCCAATGTTAGTTCCTTCTGGTGTCTTTGATGGAGTTGAAAACTAGGTATAGTTTTCCTTTGTTATAATAGAAGGTAAATTAGGTACAAAACTTTGAGCTCACCAAGATAGAATTAATAATGAAGTATTTTCTCTGAATTTGACAAAAGCAAATGGATTGGAAATTGTAAATGCAATCCTTACTTCATAATTGTTCTTGTTTTATATAACTAAAGTTAAAATCTTTCATTTTTATTTAGACAATAAAGGGGAAATGTTGTGGAATATTATTTTAACTAGGCAAAGATGTGTTACATTTATTTATGCTGTGGAATGTTACTTCAACTGTGTAAAGGTGTGTTAGACCTGTATCTGCTGCATTTGTTTAATGATATAAGGATGTGTTTAATGTGTAAAGACATGTTCCATTTGTTTCACCTTGCATGCCTAAAGTACCTGATTGGTCTAATAAAGAGCTAAATGGACAATAGCTAGGCAGTAGAGGGATTGGAGGGACTAGCAAGCAGTGAGAATAAATAGGAGGAGGAATCCTGGCTCAAGAAGAAAGAACCAAAGAAAAAAAGAAAGGAGAGAATGGTGGAGAAAGAAAGGGAGATTCCTGGGGCCAGCCAGGAGCTACCAGACAACAGAAGCAGTAAAAGTGAGATATACCAAAGGGTAGTAGATAAAGAGAAACATGCTAATTTAAGATAAAAGAGCTAGCCAGAAATGAGTCTAAGCTAGGGTGAGGATTCAAAACTATAAGTCTCTGTGCCATGATTTGGGAGTTGGTTGTAGGCTCAAAAGAAAAAGCCTGGTACAGAAATGGTGCTTTTAAAGGAGCAAATTCTTTGTGTGTTATTAAAAATAAAAATTACCATATATACCACAATAATTGTCAGTGGTATTAATTACTAGATAGAAAAAATATATTTATTCCAACATTAATCACAAAAACTTCAATAGAAAGTAACTAAAGAGTTAATTAAGAGACACATGAATAAGCAGTGTGACCTATCCATATGAGTGGCTGCACTTGGTCATGGACTTCAGACACTCTCATACCACTGGATACTGCATTACTTGTGCACAGGGATTTGGGTTTAAATTATATTCTGAATCCCAACACTCAGTAGGCAGAGAAAGAAAGCACACAGCAAATTCAAGGTCAGTCTATTCTATGCAGTCAGTTTTAGGCTCACCAGACTTGGTCACACAGCATGACCCTCTCTCAACAGACAGGAGAGGAATGAAAGAAAGAAGGAAGGAAGAAAGGAAGAAAGGAAGACAAAGAGAAGGAAAGGGAAGGGAAGGGAAGGGAAGAGGAGAAGAGAAGAGAAGAGAAGAGAAGAGAAGAGAAGAGAAGAGAAGAGAAGAGAAGAGAAGAGAAGAAGAGAAGAGAAGAGCAGAAGAGAAGAGAAGAGAAGAGGAGTTGAAAGTTAGAAGTAAAGACCCCCTAATATTGCATCCTGGGCTTTTTCAATCCACCTCTTTATTTTTGCAAAGCCCTAGGGGAATTAGAGTACAATTAAATAAAGTAATTTGTCCTCTAGACATTCCTAAGCAAGTATTTTTTTTAACAGTGTAATTTTGGAATTTGAAATACATTCTTCACTATTCAGTAATTATTTTACTTCAAACATATAAAATAGCTTTTTAAAGAGATTTTTAAAATGTTATTAAGAGATCCACTTAGAAAAAGAATGAAGGTTTCACATTTTATTAGCAAAGAGTATAAAGGCTAATTAAAATTAGTTTTATGAGTCTATATGACCACTTTCAATAGGGGCCCATAATGAATTTGGGGAAAAAAGTCTGATATGGCTGTACTCTCAGGGCCACAATTATGCATTCTGACTGGAATAAGACAAAGCTAGCTTTACCTTTCATGTCGCCACCTTGGCTCATCACCAATACTCCAGTCTTTGACTCTGCCACCACTATTGTCAAAGCCCCATTTACGTTGTCTGGACCATGTTGTTATTGGACCTTCTTCCACACTCTTGTTCCTTCCAACAGCTACTTACAGTGCAAAAAGATTATCATTCCCCAAACCTGACCTTTGTGAAAAACATTTTCTTCTACCTCAGTCCTTCCAAGGGTTGCCCTTGTTCTTAGAAAAGAAGGTGCTTATTACAGTCTTTCAATTCTGCCTGTGCATTCCTTGCTACACTAGAGTTTCATTTCACAGGAAACCTTTAAATCCCCCAAAGCACTTTATTTTTAAACCATATATTTTAAAAATGTATTATTATTGTGTGTGCTTACATGTGAGCATGTGGGATATAGGTATGTGTGTGGATGTAGGTGTGATTTACTGATTTATATGTGTGAGAGTATGGGTTTGTGTGTGTGTGTGTGTGTGTGTGTGTGTGTGTGTGTGTGTGTGTGTGTGTGTGACTTACATGTGTGGGTATGTGTCAAGACTTGCATGTAAAGGTCACAGGACAACTTTGTAGAGTCCCTTCTCTCTCTCCACCTTGACCTGAGTTCCAGAAGTCCTACTCATGTTGCCTTTATCTGCTGTGTCATCCAGCTGATCCATCTAGAAAATATCAGATTATCATTCCTTCTAGGCCTTTTGTAGAGCTCTACTTTGTCTGCTTTAGTTATATATTTACTATTGATTCTTTTAATCTCAGTAAAATGAGTTTTTCAAAGAAGGTTGTGACTTGCATACACCATTTCCATGATTGTGTAAATTTTTGCATTATGTATTCTCTTTGATAGCCTATAGGATGATAATGCTGGTATGTTTGAGACTATGTGTTTCCCCATAACTCAATTGTTCATCTTTTCTTTGTTAGTCAATATATTTTTGGTATCCAGAAACTGGAGGAAGAAGGAAAATTCAAAAACCTCAATGAAATTATTCCCAATAATACACATTCATCCAAACTAATGTGTTCCAGAGATGTTTCTTTCAGAAATCCAAATGTGTCCTGAGGCTACAAAGTGAGGCAATGACAAATTCAGATTTCTCTATCCACTGCCATTTTAGGACAGGGTACCTATGCCACCAGACTGAACTCTCAAATTACTGATGGCCTCTTGAATTTTCAGTCAGGAAAGTTTACAGATATGCACTTGTTCTCTATAGTCTACCATCGAAGTTTCTGCCCACTTCAGTTTGCTAAGGATGCCATATTTACATGTCAACACAACTCAGAGTCTTTATAATTTTATTATTATAGTAATAAAGAGCCTACCCTTTAGGACCAGAACAGAAACAGCTATGGACAAATGAGGTAATCAAAGAGATGATACGTGTATTCATGAAAATCAATTCTTCATGTAAATTTCTACCTACCACCAACACATAGAAAAGGTAAAAAAGGAAAAGAAACAGGTGACAGGTGTATAAGCTACAACATGCATTTCTTTAAGTAGGATTAGAAGGTCTCTAGCTAGTTTCTTTAATTTTAGAATGAAGCTAGAGAATGCAATGCACTCCATTATTTACTTGCTTTTGACTGCAGTGGCATGAGTGGCAGAGACTGTACAGGAACTCATGTATCCCACTGTGTACATTTAGTTTATTGCCATGCAATTATGGAAAATGATTTGATGTGACAGTCCCTGGGTAAGATAAATTTTACTATAATAGTTTCTGCATTTCAAACCAAATTTCTCTTTCTTCACTCTCAAGTCCATCCAGCTAAATACTATCACAATGAAAACTAATGAGCAGTGTATGAAAGAACAGCACCAATGTTATAGTTTGAACCTGAAATGCTCCCTATAGCATCATTTGTTTCCCTGTTCACAGTACAGTTTGGAAAGGCTATGGAATGTTTAGCAGGTGGTGCTGGGCTGATTTTATGGTTTAATGCTATGTGAGCAACCATTATCTCATGCTCTTGTACCTACAAACTCCATCATGCCTTCCCTGTCATGACTGAATGTGAGCTAGTGAGGCTGGGAGTGAAAAGCAATCTTTCCTTGCTTATGCTCTTCTAGAAGGCACTTTGCTCATAGTGATGCAAAGGTCACTAAACAAGCATACTGACACCTCTGTTATCCAAGAATTTCCATGTGAGATAGAGTAAGGGCTAGACTTTCCAAAAGGAAACAGTATGAAAAGGGAAAGGCATCCAGGACTTCTGGGTTGTTTTATTTCCTCTGATGATGGTGGACAAGATATTTCATCTTCTATAAGTACTTCCTCTGTAGATAAAAGAGTTCAGGTAGGATGACTTATGTTGAATTTCAACTGAGTTTACGATTCAACTCTTGCGAGATTTTTGAGAAAGGAGTTGGGTATGATCAGAACACATTATATGCATGTACAAAACTGTCAAAAAATTAAAAATAAATAAATTAGATAAAACGGTAAAATGGGGGCATATTTAATATTACTGAGTTAACGTTGCCCATAGTTAGACTATCAAAAATAATAAAAGCTCACTATGTGTCCCAGAGAAAATAATCTATAATTTACAGCTCAGGGGAGCTGAAGTGTCTGAAATGCTTAATTTCCTACTGGATATAAAGTCAAAATTGGGCACTTAGCAGTAGTGTGAGGGAAATGTCTCAGGAAGAAGCTCTGGCTAAAATAAACCTATTGACTGATAGGAAGGACTTCAGTGAAATGAAGTTAGAACGCTGTAGATCACAAAGCTTTTTTAACCCTCTTCAAAGGTAATTCACTGTCCATCCCTGTATATATGTTTTATAATCCTGTCAGGTAAATCTTCTGTAATATATGAATAGACCCTAGCTTCCACCAACCAAAAGGCTCAGAGTGCCATTATATAGCATCCAAGGCCTGTAATAAATATATTTCTATTTGTTATAGCACACTTACATGATATTTCCATCAAATATATTGGAAAAATATATTTATCTATGAATTTCTTTGTTCTGTTACAAAAAGTCCATAGAGCTGCTTTTATGTTGAAACTATGGGATGCTATGAAATTTTATGCTATGGATGCTGCTTTGGAATTTTAGGTAACTCAAATCTGCATTCCTGGGCTATGGTGAAGCATATTTGGCTGCAGAAATAAACAATTATTTTAAGACAGACTTTATTTCTTGTTTCAACAATAGGATGATGTTAGAAGTTATGTAATGTCACTGAACTTCCATTTCCCTGTCTGTGACATGGGATAATCACAAAATTTCCCATGTAATTAAGTAATTGAAACAGGGCATTTTATGAGAGAAAAATCTGGAATAATTATTATATTATTCACTTTAAATGCCCATTCAAATATACTCACCATGATGATTTTTCTAATAATGCTTTGAAGTAACTGGATTTTTTCTAAAATATACAGTAGAAGAGAAATGTCTCTCCAAAGTAAATAACTACAGTCTATTAAACTATTTATGTTAGTATTGTTGACATTCTGACCCCCTCTAAGTCCCAGGCAATTTCCTTACTGTTCAGTCCCATGGTTCTCTTTGAAACAGAAGCAATTACACATGACATTCAGCATGGGAGAACTATCTGGTTAAGACATCTCATGTATCTACTGGATTTGCTCATTTGAAATATAAAAAGTTCCTGAATTATTAACTCCCCTTAAAGTGATATTTGATGGCAAAAGTAATATGTGCATGAAGTATTAAGTGATTTTTTATGAAGAAAAGTCAAGTAATTTGACAGAGCATAATAATTACCCTGTCAAAGAATACAAGTTTCCATTTTCTCAGGGAAATATATATTTCATGGTTTTGGTTTCACAGGCTGTCATCAAGATGGTCAGATTCATTTCTCCTTTAATTGCACTATGACAGACATTTGTGGAAAACCTATATTCAGTAATTCCTTTCCTATAATTGTGCAGAACCCTGATCATCACATTTATGTTCAGTGGTGCACAATTAAAATGTTGGCTTGCTTCCCAAGGGAGCAGTGATTCCTTAGGTCAGCAATTTCTTAGGATTACAGAAATGTATTTTGCAAAATGATATGGAAAAATCACATTGGACATTCAAAAATGCATCTGCATTGTTAGAGACAACATCATGGAAGCCACACTCTGAATTCCATTAATCTGTTAGAAACTATGGCTTCTATACTCACTACTGTAGTAAGAAAAATATTGCTGTCATACCCAATGAGGGTTTATCATTGACTTTATCTTATCTCTAAATTGTTCTTTTTTAGCTTCAATCCACAAAGTTGGGGACCCAAGCCTCTTCCATCTTGAAATAATTCATTGTTTTATCTTTATAGAACTGTCAAATGCATGCAATCAGGTAGTGAAAGGAATAGAAGATGCGAGACAGCTTAGCTTTTGAAGTAGATCTTCGAGGGATACATACCATGTGTTCAAATATTATATAGATACATGAAGAAACTGGGAAATGTAATGAACATTTCATTCATCAGACAAAGTACATGATTTTGTTATAAGCCTCTGTAACTGATCCTACTTCAAAAATTAGTGATTGATATTTCTTCTTATTGACTTAGCATGATAACAAATAACAAACTTGGTTCAGCAGTCAGTGGTCAGGTTCCTTTCTTTTCAGTTCCTTCCTATACAATAAGTCCTATCTACCTAGGTTCTGTTTCCAGATCAGCTGAGAGCTTGTTTATACTGATAAACTTTAGCTCAGTTTTCTTTCTCCAGTTGACCACAACAGCTTACCTTCATAGTTGTTTGCTGACTTACTTTCACTGCAGAGGCCATTAAGTGTTTACTGTTTCATGTTCAGCAATTTTTGTGAAAGTGTCCCCAGTGACATGTTAGTTAACAGGCTGTCAAAACCTCCATAATAATTCCAATTTATCACTGAGCTATAAAATCTCTCCACAGGCAAAGAGTGCCTTGCACACAACTTCCTTATAAAACTTGAGAAATCCAGAGGGCCAGTTAGCAAAAGAGTAAACATGGAGAAGAGAAAGAGCAGGAAACCAAGCCAAATCCAGAGCTTTTCCTTGGAGTTCAGAGTGTTCCAAGGTGAAGTCAGGAGACAGAAAGCACATGAGAGCTAGATGGTGACAAGAACACCAGTAGAGAGCCAAGGAAGAGTGAGCAATGAGGAAGAAAACAAACAAATCAAACAGAAGGAAAGGAGAAAGCTTCCAGAAAAGAGGTCCTTACCACTGGGTTCATATTGAATCTTTTCCCCTCTCTACTGAATTAATTCCACTGTGATGTACATATGAATTATTTCCATTAAGGAATCATTAAAGATTTAGATCCTAATGCATAAGTGTTCAGAAAAAGGCATTCAGAAGGTGATTCAGTTATGAGGTGGTTCTGACTTTGTTAAGGAATTAGCCTCATTATAAAGTAATAATATGATGGTGTTATTGACCAGTAGTAAGAAGTAAGAGGCTGGGCCTACCTCGTCATCAGGAGCATACTCAAAATCAATAAGCCTCCTTCCCAGTTCATTCTTGTCTCTATTCTTTCCTCTTTCATGTACTTCTGCTGTTATGATCTACCTCACCAGAAACTCAAAAACAATGAGGCTAACAAACTATGGACTATAGCCCCTGAAAGTATAAGCCAGAACGAGTATTTTACTTAATGGTTTTCCTTTGCTGTTTTGTCACAATGGCCAGAATTCTTAAACAAGAATATAGAATTACTGAATAAACAATAATTTCTACCATCTTATGACTTTAGAAAGTGCTTCATATAAGCTATGTCATCAACAATAGAAATTGTATATGCATTCCAGCTGTGAGTCAGTCCAATTCTCAGTGGAATAGACTTTGAATCAGAAGCAAATACATACTGGAACACTAGACAAACAGAGGAGCCTGAGAAATGCATGAGCAAAAATAATAAAGACAAATGTGATCACCAACTTACCATGCCTAGAGAGAAGCTCTGCCCTATGTAGATTATAGGACTCTTCATGGACTGGACATCCCTGCTTCCTTATCAGAGGTTAGTAAAGGAGAAACAGGCTAATGTCTGGACTGATGTTCTGACATCCCATTTTGAGTGCAGTAACTGACACACTGCAAAACCTAGTTCCATGAGCTAAAAGTAAAAAATGAAATAGACACATATATAAAATTGTCAAAATCATAAATACACAAAGTTATATTGTCTTTTATATGTTTCCCTACCATTTTATGAAGGTATCCCTGCAGGCATCATGGCAGACAGGGAAGCAACCAAGAAAGAGGTGAGAATGAAAACTCAGTTCAGTTTGACTTACTCAAACCAAATCAAACTCCTAGAGAGTCTGATGTCAGGTGGTTTATTGCCAAAAATTTAAACACAATAGAATTTGGGAAAATGTTTCCAGGCAGCAATCCCATTCTAGGTTTCCAGGAAACAATTATTCCAATTCCAGTTGCTCAATAAAACTTAAGATATGACTACATAGATACTCCTTTGCTCAGTACATGTGACCATGAAGGTGGATTGTAGTCATCTACTATCTGCATTAAGGACCTAATTAAGGACCTGACCTACTCTCTGTCACATAGATAGCATAGAGGTCATTTGGGCTAATAGTTACCTCAAGTCTTAGTTGTGGGAGCTTGGTATATAGCTTGGTATAATGTGAGTGTCATTTACAGTACTATCCACCTCTGGTCCTGGTTGTGGAAGCTTGATATGCCCTGAAACAACAGATAATGCATATCACCAGGGTATTAATCACCTCTGATTCCCAGCGTTCTCGTGTATGAACAGGTGTTTCCTCCTTTGAAGAGACACCCTAGTGTGATTAGCACTCCTGTTTTCCCTGGAGATCTGTGAGGGCAAGGGATTCCATGTTCCTAACAATTTTGAATTTATTTATGTTCTTAAACCATGACAATACAATTTCCCATTAAAATAGAAGTAAAATAGAAAAAAGGAAAATGACAACTACATAGATGTTTCATATAATACTGAAATCCGATATAACTTCAACATAAATTTTCATATCAATTGAACCAATCTGTGACACACATGAGACAGAAAACCTGAGATATTAACATGACCAAAAACTAGTCCTTTTGTGTGGTCAGTCTGATCTCTGTTTTATCATTCCCCACACATTTCATACATTCCCATTATGAATTGCACAGAGATCCTGAACAATGGAATGCTGACTATCAGAAGGGGGTCTCTGGTTATTCTGTTCTTTAGGCAGGTGTATTCTAACCTTGTTCCCCTACGTACATCTATGGAAAACTTTCTTCAGCACTCATCAGAGTTCTTAGGGGCAATATTGGAAACAGAAAGCTCTCCTTGTTGGTCTAAATTGAGTTATGTCATTTTCTGTTATAGAATAAAGATTAATCTACTATTATAAAGAACAAAAAATAACAATCTTATTTCTGATGGAGTAAAATGCAAGTTCAAGCCTAGTGAAAGATGTGGAGTTTCAGGGAGCATGGCTCTTTCTATCTCCTTGTTCCACAATTCTAGGAAACGTGTTTCATATGCATTGCTCTAGTTGACTTTGCATATGTGTGTGTGTGTGTGTGTGTGTGTGTGTGTGTGTGTATGTGTATGTGTGTGTTCATCCATAGCCATCCTTTTCTTGTTGGATATTCTGTTTTCCCATCACCGTTTGTTACTTTGCCTTAGAAAGATGATCCTGTTCCAAATGTACTTCTAGCTTCCTTCTTTTGAGACGTAGTCAAAACCCAAATATGTTTTTATTTAAAAAGATAACAAATACATATAAATAATAAGAAAAGAGAAAAAGAGTGAAGGGTGGATGTAGTGGTGGGAATCACAACTGTAGTGGTGATTATCAGACACCGTGTAGAAATATATTGATGAGAAGAGATACAGAATATTGGGCATCCCTGTGAGTTGCTGCTTTCAACTCTAAGGGAAGAGATTATAGATTTATACTTTTATTAAACTGGTAAATAAAACAAAAATAAGTACCTGGTGATTTAGCTGCATACTAAATCCCAGTCTTCTTAGCAATCGTCAAAGCACACCATGCTTATTTCTAGACATGATAGGCAAAAGCTGTTCTGGAGGTTTGCATATCGTTTCTAATAACCTATTGAAAGAGAAAGAAAAATGACAGAACTAGAAATGTTTGGATTAGGTTTATAAGAGTTTCAAAAAAAGAACTTTGATTATACTTAAAATATTTAACATACATTCAATGACGAATAAGCGGATCTATTATATGAGATTTAAAGTAGAACTAAATATTCTGTAGCTTTCTGTTATTTTACCAACAATAAACATGATGCATGCTTGCATGAAAATACATTAATGAAGAAGTGTAAAATTCAAAGATAAAGTATACATTGTTTCAAATACTACACGTCACAAATATTTAAGAAACTTGTAAAATTAGATGTATAACCAATAAGGAAAAAAAGGATGAACAAATTTCAAAATGTGCAGTGGAAAGACAGTAAATATAAGTTTTCTTTAACTGTTCCTAATGGCTTAGAAAAATACATTGAAAAGTGAACAACTATTCATTTTTTACCTCAAACATAAATTTGATTTTTACACATTTTAAAGAAAATTGAGCATCATTATTCTGTATTCATTAAAGAATAGGGACCACCTTAGACACCAAACCACTCTCATATCTTAATAACATGTTATTACAAGTCATTAGATGCACAGATCTAATTTGTAGGAAAATAGGTACAGGGCTGAGTGGGCCACCTAGGTGGTAGTGCAGCCTGGCGCTGAGAGGCACTGTAGAGAAAGTGCAAAGGCATTCACATTTGTCAAAAATATGCAGATCCATCTATGCAGGCTGAAGAGTACTTTGGATTATTTCTGCTCTGACCTGGTTATAATCCACATAGATGTTTATTGCTTTGTTCATCTCACTGTCAGCCTTCCTCCAATAACTGGGTGTCAGGGGAAAGACAGGGTGTGAAGTGGGTAGCAGTTGTTGGATAAAATGAAATATGGATCTCATTAGCCTTTGCTGCTGTCTCCAATGTATTCTGCCTGAAGAAGACAAGTGGACAAAATAGAAAGGTGCCTGTTAAAACTCCATCCTTTTCAGTTGATTGACAAATTATCTTTGAGGATTATTTGATTTTGTTTTGTTTTGTTTTGTTTTGTTTTAACTTCAAGTCATTAAATGCTCAGGAAACAAGATGGCAGATCAAACCAAGAGAGTGATACAGCATAAGAACTAGGAACTGACTGATCCTGTTTGATTTCTACGTTTTCTTCCTGGTCTAAGAGTTCTCTAGTTAGACAGATAGACCAGGACTCTGAGATCAAAGAAAATTTAGCTGTTAATCTCACATGACTCCCTATTTACACAGCATCAAAACCAGGGAAGTGAAACATGTTTCTAAAACCCATTCTTTCCCGGGTTCATATGGGATTGCAGCCAAGAAGGAATATTCAGTATTTGCTTTGCCTTGTGACAGCAAAATGATATAACAGAAGAAGTATATTCTTCCTTCAAGATGTAGAATAAAATCCAGAGTCCAGTGAGGATCAGAACAAGCACCTATTTCAACCTCTTCAGTTTACAAGAGTAGAAACTTACAGAAAGTCTTAACATTTTGGTTGTGAGTAACACATTTCTTTTATGGTTTCATGAATAGAATTCATGAATGTCCTTATTATCAGTCTAAATCCTGCAAAAGTTTGCTCTCAAAGAGTCTGATGAATTTAGATTTAAAAATCTATGTCTGACAAGATAAGCTGTCTTTGCAACCTTGATTACATATTTATAAACTTGTGTTCAGGGAAGTTAAAGAAGTTTCCAGCTCATAGAATCTATTCTTGCACTTGGCATGGAGTCTCTATGCTCAGATTAGGTTATCTGCCTAAGTTCTTGTCACATGAATAGCTATAGCGAATGATGACTTATAAAAGAAAAACTAATATCAATATTTAAACAATTACATTAATTGATACATGTCTTAGTGCATTTCTAGTGCTATGAAATAATGCTGTAGACTGAATAATTTATAAGTAAAAGAAACTTACTTCTCACATCTCTTCGGGCTGGGCAGTCCAAAATCAAGATACTGGGAAGGCCAGTCCCCCTCAAAAAAGCTTTTGCATGCTCCCAAGAAGACGACTTTTTGATATAACACCCTCAGGGGTCAAAAGCAGTATTTTCATATAGTAAAGGGTAGAAAGGCTAAATAGGGGTACATTCACTTTTGTAAAATCTTAACCTCATTAATCAAAACAGATACCCTCAAGACCTACTACTTAAAAGTATTGCATCATATTGGCAAAACCAAAACTTGAAGTAATTCAAGACATGTGCTATAACTACATCTTAGTGCAGATCTCCATCTTCAGTGTAGTCAAGTTCCATTCTTCACACTTTTTAAATTCTTTTTCATGCATTTCCGCCTGCATTCCCATGGGTTTCATCCTTCATCCTGACTCCCATTCCTGCACCTCATTTTCTTTCTTCCTGAAATCGGTCTGTTGATACCCCCACATGAACTGCCAAGCATCTCTTTTTTCTTACACTTCGGCTTTTTTGCCTTTAAATATGAAGGAACTATTAGTAGAAACTGGAAAGTGGAAGCCTTGTAATCTTATATCTTTATATAACTCTTTGTTATATAAAGCTGTCTCTTTGTCTTGTTGACCATGTCCTTTGCTCTACAAAAGCTTCTCAGTTTCAACAGGTCCCATTGACTGATTGTTTCTCTCAGTGTCTGTGCTACTGGTGTTATATTTAGAAAGTAATCTCTGGTGCCAATGCATTCAAGAGTACTTCCTACTTTGTCTTCTATCAGGTTCAGAGTAACTGGATTTATGTTGAGGTCTTTGATCCATTTCAACTTAAGTTTTGTGCACGGTGACAGATATTGATCTCTTTGCAGCCTTCTACACATTGACATCCAGTTATGACAGCACCTCACTCATAAGGAGGATACTAGATGTAAAACAAAGATGACTAGACTGGTATACTACTACTGGGAGGCTACCTAGAAATTGGGACCCTAGGAAAGAAACAGTGATCACCCAATGACAGAGAAATGGATGAGATCTACATGAACAACCTGGATTACAGTGGGAGTAATGAAGGGCAAGGTTTGAGGGTAAGAAAGCATAGGGGAGCAGGAGATCCCAGCTGGATCAAGAACAGAAAGGGAGAACAAATAATAACAGACCATGATAAATGAAGACCACATGAGAACATGAATAGGCAGAGTGCTGGAGAGGTTCCCTTAAATCCACAATGATACATCCTCTGTAGACTGCTGGCAATGGTCAAGAGAAAGCCTGATCTGACCTAGTCTGGTGATCAGATGGCCAAACACCCTACCAGTTGAGCTGGAACTCTCATCCAATAACTGATGGAAGTGGATGCTGCAAAGATCCTCAGCCAGGCCCCAGGTGGAGCTCCAGGTGTTCAATTGTCGAGAAAGAGGAGGGACTGTAAGAGTGTGAATTGTTGAGACCAAGATTGGAAAAAGCACAGGGACAAATAGCCAAACAAATGGAAGCACATGAATTATGAACCAAAGGCTGTGGAGCCTCCAGCTGGATCAGGCCCTCTGGATAAGTGAGACAACTGAATAGCTTGAACTGTTTGAGAGGCATCCAGGCTGTGGGACCTGGACCTGTCCTTATTGCATGACCTGGAAGTTTGGAACCTTGGGCTTATGCAGGGACACTTTGCTCAGCCTGGAAGGAGGGGACTGGACCTGCCTGTACTGAATCCACCAAGTTCAAATGAATCCTCAGGGGAGTCTCGGCGCTGGAGGAGATGGGAATAGAGGGGAGGAGCTGGGGTGAAGGTGGAGGTAGGGGTGGGAGGTGGGAGGACAGGGGAACCCATGGCTGATGTGTAAAATTAAAACACAAATATAATAAAAAAATGCCCTGAAAAAAAAGAAAAAGCATAATCCAGAGACAACAAGAAAAAGTATATACATATACATATACATATACATATATATTCAAACAATTTTTGGTACTTATTCAGGCCATAGCATTGAGTTAATGTTGATGAGGCAAACAGCCACATTCAATAACAGTGATCATGTACAACAGTTGATTGCCATGAAAAATCTCTCTGTAAAATAATTAAGACACTTTCTATAACTGAACAAAGGACTTACCTTTACCCTTTGCCTGTGTCGTCCTTTCAGCAACAGTTTCCCAAGAATAACATACATGCCTTATAGAATAATGCTCCAAATTTTTGTTGCTTTCAGGGTTTTTTTTTGCAAATTCATTGAAATAATGTAGTTTTTAATAGACAATCAAATGTGCAGTTGGTGACAGTATTGGAAATTATGTTTTCAGAATTCACAAGGATTTGAAGAGTTATATAATATAGAATCACAGGCATTTTGTCTATGTTTGGTGTCTTTTTATTGGAAGATTATAATCTTCGGCCTAAATTCAATTAAATGTACATTGTAGGAAGAAATCAGAGAGAATATATTTTCATTCTTTAAGTAACCAGATGTGCTGTGATTTGTTACAGCAGTCATAGAAAACTGTAGATAATTTTACCAGTACTTAGCCCATGCCATCATATTTCTTTCTAGATGTAACCTAAGAATACCCCAGTTGTTATCTCTAATTCATATTGCCCATCAAATTGACCATTAGTACAAACTATATTTAAGGAAGCTTGCATATTACATATGAAATGACATTCTATGACCTTGTTAACCCCTTTTATAACTTCTACCACTTTATAAAAGTATTTTTTTTTCTACTGAAAACGTTAAGTGAAAAACTTTGGAGACAATTATTTCCTTGCAGGAGACTACATGGTCTCACTTGCTTGTGTCATAGTTCTTTTACTCATCATAATTCCTCTCTTACCCAAAGGACAAAAAATATACATCTAATTATGTATGTCTCAGATACTCCCCATTCTTCCTGACAGGTCTCACTTTTAACAATGGCCACTCATTAATGTGCTATTTTTTTCTTCCTTAGAAAATTCATCTCTCTCAAACTCATCCCTTTAGATTTTAAACTGAATGTGTACTAAGTGGTTTTGTGTGTGTGTATGTGTGTGTGTGTGTGTGTGTGTGTGTGTGTATTCTTAATGTAGACAATGATGGCTTTTGGAGGGAGAAATATAGGTTTCTTATTTTATAAAACCAAATATGAGTGCAAGAAACAATATGATAAAAATAGCAACAAAATCAGATATTTTAAAGGTAGAAAATAATATTGTCAGAGTTATCTACAGTGCACAGTTTTCACACAAAATAGATATATGCAAAGAATGTAGAAAATGTGAATCACAAAAAGAAAAATACTCAACTGAAATTTTCTTAAGAAAATAATCACATTGGCCTTACTAGGTAAATCATTTATTTTGAATAAGTCCAAAGAAGTAAAGGATGAATATATAAATAATTAAGGAAAATTATAAGCATAATATTTTGGATGTTTTCCCAAATATATAGAGTCCTTAAAATAAACCAAATAATTTTCAATAGAAAAAAGTGTCTTAAAAATTCAGTCTAGGTGCTTATAACCACACCTGAACAGTATCTTATTTTTCTGTTGCTGTGCTAAAATATCCTAATTAAGACAACTAATGGGAGAAAGAGTTTATTTTAGATCAGAATTAAAGTGTATTTTTTATCATGTCAAAAAGTGAAGTCATCAAGAGCTTAAAATAGCTGATCACATTATATCCACAATCAGGAAGCAAGGAACAATACATGTTTGTGCTTAGCCCATTCTCTCTTTTTTGACACAGTTCAGAGTTCTGCTCATAATGTATGCATCTTCTCACTTTTACCTACAAGTGTGCCATGCTCAGAGACCTACTCCCATGCTCAGAGACTTATAACCCCGATCATTCTAGTTTTTTTTTTTTGAGGAAAAATTGATATTAACAATTGTAAGCAGGAAGAAAACCAAAAATTACTGAAGCAAATAGAGTTCCATCAAGACTATTCAACAGGAATATTCAACCTTTTGAGATTGCAATATTACATTGTAATCTGCAAATGTGTTAGGCTGTGTCTATAGCTAGGTTGGTCATGCATGAAAGGAGACCAAGGCACAAAAAAAAAAAAAAAGAAGGAAGAAATGGAAGTATCCTACATGGTAACCTTAATAATACCAATATTTGCATAAGGGAATTTCATGAGGAAAAGAGAAAAAACAAGAGATTTAAATACTTGGTTAATAAAATCTTCCAAAGTCTGATGAATGAATACACAGCTAAGATGTTTAATAAAGTCTAAGGAGGATAAAATCAAAGAGATTCATACCAAGAAAAACTATAAATTACCACTGCTGCAATTCATAGAAGTGAGAGACAAGTTGATGAATTCAACATCATGGAAGAAAAGGATTTTCAGACAAGAATTCTCTACTAAGTAAAACCATATCAGAGTGAACTTGAATCCTCTTACATTAAAAAAAAAACTGTGTTGATCTACTACTAATAGACATTCTATGCAACAACCACAAAGTGTAGTCTTTAAAGAGGATTGAAAGCTGACTGTAATCAACAGAAGCAATGACAGTACTAATAATGATAGTAATCACAGTTATATAAACCAAAATAAATTCTCTTCGACAAACACTCCCCCTGTAGGTAACACCTCATTTTACCAACCAAGCTGTCTCTTTCATTAATAAATCCTCTTGGGGTCACAACTAATGAACATAACTTCAGTTATAGCTTGAAAGCCTTGCAATTAAATATAATTAGCTGCTATTTAATTTCATTTGGGGAGGAGGAATTTATCCTACACTGAGATGCTTTTCTTTTTTTTTTTTCCTCTTTTTAAATTTGTGTTTTAATTTTACACATCATCCATGGGTTCCCCTGCCCTCCCCCCTCCTGCCCCCACCCCCACCTTCCCCCCAGGCCCTCCCTTCCATTCCCATCTCCTCCAGGGCCAAGACTCCCCTGGGGATTCATTTAAACCTGGTGGATTCAGTACAGGCAGGTCCAGTCCCCTCCTTCCAGGCTGAGCAAAGTGTCCCTGTGTAAGCCCAAGGTTCCAAACAGGCAGCTCATGAACCAAGGACAGGTCCAGGTCCCACTACCTGGGTGCCTCCCAAACAGTTCAAGCTATTCAGTTGTCTCACTTATTCAGAGGGCCTAATCTAGCTGGGGGCTCCTCAGCCTTTGGTTCATAATTCATGTGCTTCCATTTGTTTGGCTATTTGTCCCTGTGCTTTTCCCATTTGTTCTCAACAATTCACGCTCTTACAGTCTCTCCTCTTTCTCGACAATTGGACTCCTGGAGCTCCACCTGGGGCCTGGCCAAGGATCTCTGCATCCACTTCCATCAGTTATTGGATGAGAGTTCCAGCACAACCGTTAGGGTGTTTGGCCATCAACACACAAAAGTCCATCAACGTAATACACAATATAAACAAACTCAAAGAGATGCTTTTCTAATGCTAAAATAACAGTTGTCCATAATGCTTTTTAATTAATATTTGGATCACATTTTTAGTTCTTGCTTTACTTTTCCTATCCAGGTTTTACCTTGTATACTGAGAATAAATGTATTCATAATTATTTATTATTCTAACCTATTACTCAGGAATTTTTGAAAAGTGTATGAATTTCTTAACTCCTCTCAGTGATATGTAATAAAGTTCAAGATCTTCGCTTTTGTGATGCAAATACAAATTTTTGTACTAGAAAATATCTAAAAGCATTTACTATAACTTATCAGACTCATTTTATGTTACTGAGACAGTTAGGTGACTGGATATATCCCAAGTTCATACAAATAATATGCTCTTTCCTATGAATACATGAACTCTTTGTAAAAATAATTTTGTACTTTTTCAGAGCAGACAAATCAAGACAGCAGGTTTCAGACTTCCTTTTGTTAACATTCAAAATAAAAGGGGCTCATATAAAACTATATGAGAACAATTGAGAGCTTCAGCACATTGCTGGGGTCCATGTACAACAAAAGCCTGTCACTTTCGGTTTCTGTCGACATCTCAGTAGTACCTTCTACTTTTGTGTAGGAATGCCCTCCCTTTAAGCTTTGGAGCTCCCATACCTCCTGGAGGCAGGTATATTTGCAGGGATACAAGGTTAGTATGTCATATAATTTAAAACAAATGGGTATGTAGGACAACTAAGACAATATGGACTTAGACTAAACATTCAGAAAATATCTATAATGGATATGGGTATACCTATCCACTTTCACTTATTTGAGGTTAAGTGATTCAAATAGCAGAGAAGAGCATGCTGTTTTGGAGGGATCTAAAGTCAAATGACCTGCCTGGAATATCACAGTTTCACCATTTGATAGCTAAGAAATTTTCCAGAAATCTCCTATACAGCCAAGGCATGAGTTCTCCACTTAAGAAAAAAAGTATGACATCATGTTCAGACAAATTAAAGACACTTACAAAGAACTATCTAATAAAGGCTTATTACTGATATTTCTTGTAGGCTAAGAGCCGGCTCCCAAGGCCCCTGAATACTACTAGTGCAGTTACCCCCCACTGCACATCTCCTTCACACCCACCAGCTCTTATGTGTCAACCTGTCTCTGGTCTCTGCTGCTTTGCTTTGTAATTGAAAAGTTCATGCAATGCAGAGATTCTGAAAGTGCTCCTATCTAACACTTTAATGAGCAATTGAACATCTTCAGCATTCTATGCTGACCAAATCTGCCCCTAAGATTTTATATGTGGAGCCCAAAGACTGTCTTGTGTAGGCAGCTACTCACTGAGCCATGTATTTAGTATTAGCTTGGCTAGACTAGATGGCTTATGTCCAATTAGTCATGACAATAAAGGAATAAAAAAAGAGGATAATCAAATTTCATGCTTCACTGGGTAAATCAATGGCCATGGAAGTACAGCTGATCTCTGTTTCAAATGCCTTTAAGAGTCTCATACAACTCATTGCCTCTTTAAGTGGATGGCTATCTCCCTGTCAAATCAATAATGTGCAGAAGCGTACTGGACCCCAAATCCAGACAGCACAAGTCAGTGCCTACAGCCAGTCAGATTTTATATTTTCAGTATTAGTTCCTTCTCCACATCCAAGCATATTACCCTGCATCTTGAATTATGTTTATGCCAGTGCATGGGTGATATGACATACATAATTCAGGCCCAGAAAAGAGATGCTTAGTCATAGTATTTTCCTGTCCCTAAGGTAATGCAAGAGAGCAATTTTCCAAGGATGATAGTTGTGTCACTGCTCCAGAATTGTCTAAACTCACCACTGTCATCAGGAGAAAAAAATAGGATAAATAATGAAGGAGAATGGGAAAAGAGAAGCATTTTTAACTAATATTGACACAAATTTAAAAGACAGAATAGGGAAGATACATAGAATTGTTTTAGTAATATGTGACCATACAGAGAACTATGAAAATTCTTTAACATGGTGACTAAAAGTAAATAAGTAGGCTTATGTAATAGCCTGAAGACCATTTGAGATTTAAGGAAATTGTTAGAATCTCTTCAGCAACCAATTTTAGCAGTAGAATGTATCAAGATGGTTTCAACATTCCAGAAACAATCTGTTTGAACTGAGCACTTTACTTATCTTTTTTGTTTAAAAAAAAAAAACAAAAAACAAAAAACAAGAAAATCATTAATTAATACAGATGATAACTGCAGTGTCAACTTAGAGATGAAGGTCTTAAGATATAGCCAGAATAGCCCCCAAAAGGAGGAGGTGTAGGGAGAAGATTAGAAATAGATCTTACAACACAGATTTTTTGAGAATGGACAGAGCAAGAAAGGATGTTACATTTAATAAAGTACAATACAGGCTGCTGGAGAGAAATGTTAATAACACGCTGTTTATAGTGATGGGAAAAATATAAGTGAACAGAAACAGACTATAGTTGTGCTTCCTGTTTCTAGAAACAGCTACTCAAGAATATATTCTGTCTGCATTGTGTTGTTCTGTGTTCATGAAAATCTTTGCATCAGTTGACAGTTTATTTGACTTGAAATTGGATGATATACCTTATCTAGAATGCCTCTCTCTTCAGCCTGCTCACTTCTATTTGGGGCTTATATTTAAGAATGGATTGAGACAAATCCAGACCATGTTCTGGAGATAGCAAAATGATCATTCAGGGTAGGGCAATATAATTTTTAAAAGGTCAAGGAAAATAAGGCAGAGGTACATGACTCTCTAGCTGGACACCATGATATCATTTTCTCCTACTTAGTAGTTGGAGAATCACCATTATGAATTTTTTTTTTATACCAAGACCAACCCACAAGTTTATCAGAATAAAATGCCATTGCTGAAATGGAAACTGTTGAAATAAAAATCTCATAATTTTAAATAAATTCAAGTTATATAACCAAACTACATCTCAAGATTATTACTTTTGATAGTTATAGATAGCTTGGAAAACTCAAACACAATAACTGCATGTTTTCTGTATTTCTGTCTCATTTTCTGTGACTATTTCTGGCTCTTTGTATCCTTTGAGACATATTTTGGCAATGGGATCTGGAGCAGAATTTGTCCTTCTAACTGTTTGCATCATAGAGCCTTCCCAGTCTTTATCCCACCCCATTATTTTAAGATGTGCTTCTGTGGTCACATCTCCTGTTCTGCTTGTAATGCTCTCTTCTGCCTTCCTTGAAGAATCTTGTGATTCCATTTAATCCACCAGCTAATTTATCTCAAAATAACCAGCATAATCATAGCACAAAGCCTCTCTCTTACTGGTGGTCCTTAAATGACAAAGTAGAACAAGGGGGATGTGAGTGGACATGCTAACACAAAAGGGGAAGCTCAGATGACCTCAATCTGACACAAAAACTACAGTCAGCTAAGGAAATCTAAAAGTGTGGGGGTGAGGAAAAACATCAGACTCAGGGAAGAGGATTGGTTGTCCAATTCCAAATGGTCATAAAAATAACATAAAAACTGAGCAGGATACACACACACACACACACACACACACACACATACACCTCAAAAAATAAAAAAAAAATTTAAAATGAAGCAACAGAAGTTCAGGGATAAAAACAAATGCTTTGATGAGATGAATCAATATCTCAACCATGTTAAAGTTCACTGGAAAATCATCTGGATGTGTGGTTCATACATGACGTGTCACTATCATGTGTGTGTGTGTGTGTGTGTGTGTGTGTGCATGTGTTCATGTATACATACATACATACATAACATATATATATATAACATATATAGATTGCATATAATTTAGAAGATTCTTGAGTAAATAAATAAGAAAGAAATGTATTTACACATTTGGATTCTTCAAGTCTTTCTCCTTTCTAACCACAATTATCAAGCACTATTGAATGACATGTACTTCTTAGAATATACCAGAAAACATTCTGACCCACTTTAAGGGACAGGAAGTTGTAAAGATGCAAAAAATATAAAATGGTGGACTAGGAAAACAATTACTCAAAAATTTCTTATAGCATCAAATTCACACACATATATGCAAACCCCATTAAATGTATATGGTATTTGTATACATCAGAAGGTATATAAATTTAGAAAGACAAACACTATCACTTTCTCTGTTTCTTTCATACACAAGCACATACAGATATACACATGAACAACCTTTCCCTCCCACCAAGGACAACTTTGACCCTCACTCTCTTTGTTGCAATTGAGAGAGAGAAACATGTTAAACCATCATAGAGCATAAAACTAAAAGATGATATACTTAGACTAAAAGTATACCCTCTTTTTTAGTTTATTATTATACTTCCCCTCCAAAAAATACATGGATGACAAACAAATGAATAAAGGTATAAAACTCTAAACAAATAAATGCTGGTGTCTGTCTTTTAGGATGTAGCAATGAAAATATACTCAGTCCATCAAATTAAACATTCAAAGCTGACTGAGTTTGATATTTGAATTATGAATCAGACAACTCTATTAAGGACAAGATAATTCAAGTCTTAAAATTAAATATTAATTTCCATAAAGCATGTCTCTTCCCTTCTTCTTTAGCTTCAAAATCAGTTCACATTGCGGTCAGCAGAAGCAATTAGGTCTTTCAAAACTGCATCAATATTTTTATATGCTGAAAGTGACTTGAAAGAACCACTGGTGCTGTCTCTTGTGAATTCTGTACTGAGCAATGTCACACACACCTCTAGAGAAGAGGATTAACCTATTCCTTATCTTTAACAAATTTGCATGGCCTTTTTGACTTCATTATATGACCCTTTAAGTTAAACAGTAAATAACATTTTTATTAAGGAATTTTTTATTCATTTGACATACCAACCACAGATCCCCCTCTCTTCTCTCCAGCCTTCCTCCATACCCCACTCCCCATTACCTCCTCCAATATGCTAATGCCTTCCATGGAGAGTCAGTACATTCAGTAGAGGCAGGTCCAAGCCCCTTCCCCTGCATCAAGGCTGTGCAAGGTGTCCCACCATAGGTAGTGAGCTCCACAAAGCCTGTTCATACACCAGGAATGGATCTTGATCCTACTGCCCGGGAGCTCCTTAAGCAGATCAAGCTATACAACTGTCTCACTTATGCAGAGGGCCTAGTCCAGTCCTCTGGGGGCTCCACAGCTATTGGTCCACAGTGATGAGTTCCCACTTGTTCAGTTTGGTTTCCCCATCATGATCTTGAGGCCCTTTGCTCATAGAAGCCCTCTTTTCTCTCTTTGATTCAATGCCTGGAGCTCAACCTGGTGTTTTGATGTGGATATCTGCATCTGCTCCCATCAGTTACTAGAAGAAGATTCTATGATGACAGGTCATTCATTGATCTGAATCTGTGGGTAAGCTGTTTAGGTGCTCTGTGCACTATTGCTAGCAGTCTAATCTGGGCTCATCCTTGTGGATTCCTGGGAACTTCCCTAGCACCTGGTTTCTCCCTATCCCCATGATGTCTCTATCATGATATCTCTTTGATTGCTCTTCCACTCCATCCCTGTCCCAGATTGACCATCCTGTTCCTGTATGTTCTCATCCCCTATCCCCTACCCTCCATTGCCTCCCCATCCCCAGTTTACTCATGGAGATCTCATCTATTTCCTCTTCCCAGGGCAATTAAGCAGTTTTTAAATTAAAGACAAACTCTATTTCAAACATTAATTGTTTGCAATACGGTGAAACATGGTTCTGATGGGGGCATACCTTGATGACATGCCTATACATTAGATTTCTTTCTTTTCATTTTTACTAGCATCATCTGTCACTGAAAATTATATTGACCTTCCAGCTTAACTCTACTTCTAGTTGTCCACAGCTAATTGAATCTATAAACATATTGCTGGAAAACATTTTATGATATGGTAGTTCACTGTGATTTATAGATATAGAGTTTTTAAGATTTTCTAGACACCTTGGAAAGCAAATGTTTATTGAGAAACCAGCTACACACTTACATAGCACATTTTCTGTCCAACTTGAACAAAATTGTATGAGTAGAATATTATCCACCCAAAGCCAAAGAATGATTGTAAGGTGCGAGTTCAATTGTGCATGAAAGAGATAATAAATGTCTCCCTCTATACAATGGAGCATCTCTCAAAATGGTCTTGAATCTCAGCTTCACTGTTTATGAGGAGTATACCCATCACTACATCACTTGATGTTTCTTACCCTCAGTCTTCTTATAATCTAGCTGGTTATTAATTATTATCCTTAATATATCAATCTTATTGCAGATGAAAAAGAGAAATTTATATATATATATATATATATATATATATATATATATAAATAATTAATGGTCAATAAAAACTATTAAAAACAATGTGAATTGCTATATGTGCTAATGATTGAATCTAGTATCTGGATATGTCTGTACAGGATGGAGAAAGCCAAAGATTAACATTCAGGTGTAAAATGTCATGATAACTGTTGTCCCCTTCATTTACTCCCTCCTCCCCTCCTGTGTCCATCTTCTCCCACTCTTCCCTCCTTCCTCTTCTGCCCCCTCCTTGCTTCTCCTCTGTTTGTCTTGTTTTCATTTCCACTTCCCCTTCTCTTCTTCCACTTCTGCTAAACCACATAATAAAGCCAAGATAACTGAGTAAGCTTTGTTTCATCCTATGGAAAGCATATCTCAAATCACAGCTTATATGATTATAAGGCATTTTTGTGAGGATATTATGATATCTTAACTTAAAGTGAGAAACATCTTGGGAAAGACCGTGAGAGTTATAACTTCCGTAAACATCTTCTACACTATGAAGTTTCTGATATAACCAATTCTAATTCCAATCAAGCCTGCTCAGGAGACACTTCTCAGAAAACTAGTTAATAGTTTCTCTTTAATAAAGTCATACAGTCTTTTTATCATTTCCATGTCATTCTAGATTCCATAATTTTTCTGAGTAACTACACTAGAGTATCTTCCTTACAGATTCATTTTACTTATTGCTTATGTTTCTCTTCAACTTTCTTTTATATTTTCAAGGATTTTAGAGATACAGGTGGCCATGATTGAGGTTCTCATATCCCCAACCAACAATTTCTCTTTTCCTAGAACAATTTCTGAACAAGAAATCCTACTTGAGTAATCTAGTCTTAGTTTCAGTTTTGAATCATTATGGATATATCAGTAGGAAACTCATTTATGTGTTTTTATACTGGAGACATTTTCATTTTAGGTCCTGCTGAGCTGTAAATGTATTGAGAAAGACAAAGTGTCATCACTGTTACAAACTATTTTACCTACATTCTACTGACTACTTCATCTCTGTTCCTACACATTATAGGCATCAGAAACTGAGAAAGGATGGTTTTATTTTCAATATGAAAAAAGGTGAGATATTTGGTGAGATACTGTTTCCATCTTGAATTTGACACAAGAACTAGGTAATGAACCATTAACTGCATAATTCTTAAATATAGTACTTTATTCATTCTTTGAGAATTTCATAAATTGGATATATTTACCCCATACTCCTTCGTACTCCACCAAATCTACTCTCCACCTCTTCACTTGGTTTCAAATTTGTGTTCACTATTTTGTTTTTATTTTTATTTTTTTATTTGTCATTTAATATCCTCTAGATAAATGGATGTAAAAATCAATAAAATAACAAATCAGTTCATTTTAATTTAATTCACAACTCCTTTCTTGCTTGCATATTTATTACTATTCCTGTATTTGTGGAATCTGAATGTTCTACTATGATTGCAGTAATAACCTTCCTCCTCTGCATTCAACTTGGCAGACCCAGCCATGTGGGAACTACAGGAACCACAGTATGAGCATCTGAACACTCAGTGTTACCTAGTCTTCCTCTGTCTATAGTGTACATGGAAATTAAATCCAGTGTTCATAGAAATGTCCTAAAAGACTGACTTTTGTGGAGCATGAGATATCAAAATTTTCATTTAAAACCTCAGTTTTCTAAGCCATGTTTACCTTGCTTAATGATTACATATAGCCCTCGTCGTCCTCTTACTTGAACATCCTTCTGCTATTTCTTGCCTCCTCAGTTCCAGTGAGTTTTTCTGTATTTGTTTAAGAACTGGCACTGTTTTGTTTTTATATTTCCCATGAGTGTGACCAATTTGATCTGTTTATATAAACATGTTTATGTACTTTGGGGTATAGGTTCACCCACTAAAGAAGCATCAGCCTACAAGAAGCCACAGCCTTGGGGTTTGGGATTTAGTTCAGTGGTAGAGCGCTTGCCTAGCAAGTGCAAGGCCCTGGGTTCAATCCTCAGCTCAAAAAAAGAAAAAAAGAAAAAGAAAAAGAAAAAAAAAAGAAAAAGAAAAAAAGAAGCCACTACCTTAAAGAAAACTCACTTTCCCCAGAAGCCATCAGCTTTAAAAGTCTCCTCAAACTTTGGGTAAAGGTTTCTGAGCTTCCCCTCAGATCTGTGTTGGAACTTTGAGTAACCTGATTCTTTACAGATCTGGTGCAATGAACTAGAGCTGATCTAAGTTCATGAAGGCAGCTCTCCTATCATCTTCAGAAAATACTGCTTCACTTTGGTCTTCTCTGATCTCTGGCTCTTAAAATCTTTCTGTCTCATCTTCCAAAATGTCCATGAGCTTTAGGGAGGGAGTATAATTTATGATACTGATGTTTTATTTGTGGCTGATCACCACCCCCCAAAAAATATTTATTTTCTGTGCTTCAATCAATTGTGAGTATTTTTGTTAACCCCTGACCATTGCACAAAGAAACTTCTCTGACAAAATCTGAGAGCTTCTCAAATCTATGGAGAGAGAAACATAAATGTAAATTCCAGTTGTTATTATGCTTATTTAGCACAATAATAGTAGTAGTTTTATTTATGGGAACTTTGCAGCCTAATAATGGGTTCTCAGCAGATTTACAGAACCAGATATGTGTTTCCTCTTGAGTAATAGTCAATCAGAAGTTGGTGAGTTATTCTTATAATATTCATACCACTATGGCACCTATGGACATGCCTTGTCATAACTGTCATTACTTTAGCTCACATGGTTCATAGCTGGGTAAGATAGCTTATGATTCTCTTCTCCAAGCAGCCTGCCCATGGTATTCTAGTACTATGAAAGTTAGTAAGCAGGGAAGAAGCTTCCTGGTCAGTACCAACTTCATTTCTCCATGTGTGGTAACAAAAGAGCATAGTTACCTCAACTATATGATCTCATCAAGTTCTAGTGGGCAACTAAAAGCAATAGCAGTGCTATTAAAGACTACACTCCTTCATTCAAAAAGGTCTTTTCTCTTTACCAGTCACTGATCACTATGTCCATTCAATGTCTCAGTTGTGGAGAAAGTAAAAGTTAAGGAAGGAGATATTCTGTAGTTAATTAAGGGGAAATAGATGTATGAGTGAGAAGTAAGAGAGGTCGTTGTAAAGAGGAGCTAAGACAGCAGCTGTCTTGAAAGCAGTAATTATTAAAAAGCGAAGTATAAAAGAAAACTTTCTAAGTTCAACAAGTAATGCTTACTTGTTGAAAGATACATTTCTGTGCAACCTCCGTTAGATTCTACCATATGTTAAATAAGTTCAGGATGCATTCATTTTGAAAGTTTACTTATAGACATTGGCACTTGGTCGCATTAAGTTTCTTCCAAGAATTTCAAATTTCTCTCTTGGCCTAGTTAGAACTTTGCAAAATACTATTTATAGAACTGAGACTCCAGACCCTCTTTTAACTAGGGAAATACAGTCAAATTGTTGCTTATATGATATAAGAAGGAGATAAAGTATATTCCAGTTAATCTTTCCTTATGGTTCCCTCTTGTGTGCTCCATCCTTCAATTCAATCACAACATGGATTCTGTATTCTTTATGATAATATGAGTTGTGGATAGTTTTTATATAAGAAAAATCTAATCAAAATTAACTTTCAAAACAAAAGGAACATTAAAGAAATTATATATTGAATAAAGTACACATGTTTGTGTTTATACAAAAACATACACCATAGGTTTGGATAAATGATTTTTGCCTTTATAGAAGAACTTACATTATCTTTCTCAAGTATCATTATGTTGATATTTGTAAAACACACTGAAAACACCAGGTAAGTACCTCTGATCCTATCTGATTGATTTGATACTTAGGTGTTGCACTTGGCACTATTTCAATGACAACTATGATCATGCCTATTCAGAAAGCACAATTTGTTTTAAAATTTGAAATAATGAATATGAGAACTTTAGGTAGGTTCTTGGATTTATTTTCAAGGAGCAAGTGAGATGCAATAGATTGTGTTTTATGAGTGTTGTAAATATACATGGGATTAGAGGAAGCAAAACAATTGAGGACATTGAAGTGGGGAAACCTTTTTATACAAAGCTCTAAAATGGCCCAGTCATCAGGATTACTACTGAACTCTGATGGATGCAAGTGTGATAAATTTGCTAAGGAGCCTATGCTTCAAAATAAGAATGATCTGATATTGAATGTGTGTCATATCATGTCCCGGGTGAAATCAGTAACATTGTCACTGTGGCTGAGGCAGTGTCTCAGCAATAAATCACTTGTCATGCAAGTTTGAGAACATAGTTCATATCCCCAGGATCCACATAAAATCAAAGCATGTACAGTAGCCTGCCTGCAATCACTGCACTTGAAAGGTAAATATAACAGGGCTCTATAACAAGCTGTTAGGTAGACTAGCAGAATCAGTGAGCTCTGAGTTTGACTGAGAGAGCCCACCTCAATAAATAGAGATTGAGCAAAAAACCCAGATGAAAGCCTTAAGTCCTCATAAAGGCAACACATGTACATTCACACCAAGTATACACATGTGCAAACATATATGCTTATACATACACCTGTCTACCAACCTTGTACACAGTACAATGTATCCCCATATTTTATAAAATATAATGTATAAAAATAAAATATTTGTGAAATTTATCTTACAATATCTAATGGTTGCATCAGAAAATAAGTAGAAAGCTTTACAGTCTTTTGTCTGGAATATACTAAACTCTGAATAAAGCTATTAAATGTGTTCATGATTAATATAAGTCATGGCCTCTCTCCTCAAGGAGTGTTTGGAATAAATATAAAGCATACAATATCCAAGAGCTGAAAAGAAAAGTGGACACATGCCCAACCCCAACTAAGAAGCTATCTACAATTGATAACCACTTGATAACCAAATGAAAATTTATTTTTCTCTAAGGAGTCTCACTTGGGAAATAAACTGCTCTTTGTTTGTTTTTTTGTTTTTGTTTTTGCTTTTCGAGACAGGGTTTCTCTGTATAGCTTTGGCTGCCCTGGAACAAGTTCTGTAGACCAGGCTGTCCTTGAACTCACAGAGATATGCCCGCTTCTGTCTCCCAAGTGCTGGGGTTAAAGCAGTGTGCCACCATTATCCAGTTGAAATAAACTACTCTTAAGGGTAGACTGCATGCCCAACAGAACATGGCCAAAAGACAACAAACTCAAAGGTGTCTTTGAAAGCTCCTTGCCCTGTAAGGGCTTTCTGTTTCTTAAATTGTATCTTTTTATGTTTTTTATTTCTATTTCTATTCTATTTTATTTATAATTTTAAGTATTTGTTTATTCATTTATTTTTTTTTCTTTTACACTATAGGCCTTTTGCATATATATTATGTCATCCAGTTGTGTTTTATGAGATTCCTTAGTATGGAAATATGTGGGTCTTTGCATCTGCATCTGTCCTTAAAAGCATGTTTGTTTCCTAATGAAAAACACAAGGTGATGGAGGGGAGATGGGTAGGAACAGGGAGAAGTAGGGGGAAGGGAACTATAATCAGGACATACTAAATGAGAAAAATGTTTTCAATGAAAAGAAAAAAACTTCTAAAAAATAAAAATAAAAACATTTAAATCTATAGAACTTTAGAAAACTGCCTTCTGAATTTCATATATTCATAAAGGTACATAATTTCTGAGAAATATTGAAATAGAAGAAGAAAAGATTTTGAAGGCACTTTGTTATAATGTCTGATCAGCAAAATAGTGGTATGTTTACCGCTGAGGCATGTAAGATTTCCAACCATGGGTCCTTGGCCAGATTCACAATACAATGCTTGTGCTTCCCTATGAAGCAGGCCTTTAATCTAATCAAAAAGGGTTAATGAACTCCTTTGCCATTCATGCCACTATTGTATCCATGAGCAGATCTTCCCATCCTGGTTATTATTGCAGTTCACAGGGTTAAAAACAGAGAAAACTATTACTGAATGTTTCACCTAGCAGCATGCATAACATCTTCCAGTAGAATGAATCAGCCAGCAAGGAGATGCTTTTTGGTTGCTACCAACTTCATTTCCCTATATTCTGTGGTTAATGTGTTTTCTGTGCTCAGCAATAGGGTTTTATCAATCTATGCTAGTTAGCAACCAAGAGCCATGGTAATGGCTTGTACTGTGTAGGAGATCTATTGCTTCTGGGATCTGCATAATTCTCTGTTCTAAGAGTTTCTCTGCCTGTAGTTTAGTGCAGCTCTTGGATTTCTCCAGAAAATTCTCTTTGTGTAGCAGATACATGGGAAAAACATAAATTTGAAATTGGATAATCATTTTTTTAAGGCTGTGTGTCCTGGCATGTCAGCCAGGCTCCAGTGGACACCCTATATGCAAAAGCATAGACATAGCACAAACTGGAGTTTATAGATTATTAATTAATACAAAAATATACATGATGTTGAGTGGCATAAGGATGTGGAGGTTTGTCTAGGGTGAATTAGAGGAGGTATAGATGAATATAATAAAAATATATTGCATGAAATTTTCAAAAATGTTAATAAGGAAATGGAAAGAAGGAAAGAAATATGTTGAAGATTTTGAAGGTGAAGGTTGCAGAGCCTTGACTTTGAACTTTCCAATAACTTCTTTTTAAACTTTACTAAAAAAAGTCACAGTTAATCTCTTTCCTCTTTTTTTAAATCTCTGAGAAATCTGTTCAATATGGTTAATCCAAAAGGATGAGGAATATCCAGCATGAGAGAAAATGAAAGGACAAGAGAGTGGCATGGTGTGAAGATCCTGTACGGTTTAGCCAGATCTCTTCTGAACAAAGAAAAGACTATGTTGTGAAAAGTAGAATCTTATTCTTATATCTAACCCTGCTAAACCTTACATACCTTTCTTCCTGAAAGTGGACACTTGGCATCCCTTTCTTTACAGCATTAACTTTAGAGACTTTTGTTTTTCTTTGAGACGGGTTTTCTCTGTGTAGTTTTGGTGCCTGTCCTGGATCTCTCTCTATAGACCAGGCTGGCCTCAAACTCACAGAGATCTACCTGGCTCTGCCTCCCGAGTGCTAGGATTAAAGGTGAGTAACACCACTGCCTGGCAAGAAATTTCAAAAGAAAGAAAGAAATGCAAATTTGTAGTAAAAAATTGACTACTTTTTTATGATTGAAAAAAATGGATTTTACATAATAAATTTCATTTTGGCATAAAACGTTTATAAATGTACATATAGGTAATTCTTCTGTTATCATTTTGAAAAGGTACTATTATCATTTTGATGGGTATGGGAAAGCCTAGATTATTGACATATGAAAGAAAAATAATTTGTCTTTCAGAGATTTATGCCATAGAAGAGGTTGAGGCATTTGTGTCAATTGCAAGTTCTAAATCACCTGTCTATACTGATCTCCAATGTACTTTGTTTTCTTCCAGTTCAACTTTAATAAAGTATTTTCATTCCATTAGTGGATTTTTTTAATGTGGAAAAATCCTGTCCTGAGCAGAATTTAATTATTAGAATATCCATCATAGTGTTGAGAATTTTATATCCAACTAAGTTACATTATAATTATTTGAAATAAACTCTGAGGGTAGGGAACACACTAAAATTAATTAGGCTGCGTACAATTTAAATTCATCCCATCAGACCCCATACTATTAAGTAGCAATGAAAAACCCAATTTTAATAGCATTTAATAAGATCTTGACATGTAATTTTGCAGTTCCTTTGACATGTGTCAGTGGAGAATTATCTGAAAACATCAAGGATATATGAATGTATAATCATTATATGGTTGCAGAATTACTCAGTGGACCTTTTTTGTTTTATTTATTTGTTATACAGGTCCTGGACAGGCATTGATGTTTTCTAAATAAAGAAAATGTCAGTTCTGCACATCCAAGAACTTGACTTATCTTATTCACTGTAACATTTTCACCATCTCCTATCACAGCACCTGTTAACTCAGAAGCTCTCAGAACACCATACTTGCCTTGTTTTCTTTTTGACCATGTGTTCCCCTAAATAAAAGAAGCATAAAGTTGAAATTCTGGTGGCCTCAATAGTCTCTTTTGATTATTCTCAATGCAGACAAATCCAGAAAAAAATTTATGACACACATGCATTTTAACAATGTTTTTATTAATGCTTTGAGGATTTTCTACAGTGTATTTTAAAAATATTTAACTCCCCCACTCCTTCCCATAATGACCTACTCCATCCTCTTTCTTGCACATTATAAAAATTTTCTTTTCCTCATTGAGTACAGTAGATTTCATCCAATGAATGTTGGGCTTGAGGCCTTCCATGGCAGCTTGTCATATCATTATACAAAATGGACTCTTCTTCTCTCAGGAGCTTTCAAAGGCATCAGTTTCTCAACTGCTGATGGGATTTCATTCCCACCTCCTCCTCTCCGGGCTGGGATTTTGTCTTGCTTAGGCTTGCTCATGTTCTGCATATGAGGTCTCAATAACTATAAATGCATATGTTCCACTACCCTGTTTTGTCTGGAAAAGTTTCTTTGATGTTATGTCTTTTATGTCTTTCACTGACTTTTTCCCCCTTTAGTTATATGCATGTAATTTAGCAACATGAAAGCTAGCCAGTAATGAAACTTCAAGGTGAGTATTAGCTTGATATTTCCATGTTCTGTGGCTCAAGTTCTTGTGTGTTAAGAGGAATGACACCATGAAAAGTGGAAAGTAAGAAAATCTTTTCACTGTTGAGGGATAGGTGATGGGAGGGGGATTCGAGGATATGGACTGTAGGAGTGGATTTGACAAAAAACATACTATGTGTATGTATAAAATGTTTAAACAATAAAAAAATAAATAAAATAATTTAAAAATAAAAATGAAAAATGGACAAATTTTACAATAAGCCCATGGGAAATGGAATCATGCCTCAAAGAGACATTTCAAGCATACCAGATTTCTGAGGCAAACATCAAAATTGATGAGCAGCAAGTAAAATGATGTGTGCTATCCTAAGAAAAATGTAAATGAAGTACAAAGATTAGAAGGAGCTTTCTGAGCTGTCCTTAACACACACACACACACACACACACACACACACACACACAAGATTATATCTTGTTCCACATGAAATAACACGGAGAGGATAGTTGGATAAAAATGATACTATGATACTCAGTTTTGCATTTTCCATTGAAAAATCAGCATGTGGCTCTGTTAAATTCAGTTATCAGCATTATATAGGTAGTTATTTGTGTTTTGTAGTCAGAAGATTTTCTGTGTCATGGCCTACCAGTGGTGGGGATAAATTTTTCCCACTCATCTCCCCCAAGTAAACACACACAGAGGCTTATATTAATTATACCTGCATGGCCATGGCTCAAGTCTTTTGCTAGCTAGCTCTTATATTTTAAATTAGCCAATAACTATTAATCTATGTATTGCCACATGCTCCATAGCTTTACCTGCATCACACTACATGTTGCTTTTGGGGTGGCTCACTGGCATCTCTCTGCACCTTCTTCCTGTCTCTATCTTTAAATTTCCTGCCTGCCTCTAAGCTGCCTTGCCATGGGTCAAATGGCTTTACTTATCAACCAATAAGAGCAACACATATTTGCAGAGTACAGAAAGACATCCCCCATCACTTCTCCTTTTCTGTCTAAACAAAAGGAAGGTTTTAACTATAACCTATTAAAATTACACATAATAAAACAGTTATCAAGCAAGAATTACACTTATAATATCTAGTCTATTTTTATTTTGTAAAATTAAAGAACTTTTTTCGATGTATCCTATATTTGTGAGTGTAAGGTTTCATATCTAATTTACCTTTTATTATAACCAAAGAAAATTATAACTATCTAGTCTTCAACTACATCAAAGACCCCAGAAGAATATAATATTACCTAAATAAGCAGGAAATGCATTGTAAGCAACTTCCAAAATTCTGAAAATGACAGAGACAGCTGCCTGCCTGGACAGTTACCCAAAGTTCCTCCTTAACGTTGGGGCATTCATCTTCAGCCTGTAGGCTTGGTCTCTCAGTAATTTTTTTCTCTGTGTCTTGTAGAATGTCTGTTAGTCTCCTCTATGAAGCAGGAACCTGAAGGACCATCTCGCCTTACAAAGTTAAATGGTCACCTTTCTATAGGTCCTGCATATCCAGTCGATACAACATTTTGTCAAGCAGTCCAGGCAAGAACAGTTTCTTGCCCAAAAGGCCATTTTTGCCAAGAAGATAAACTCCATATCAAATGTCTTTAATACCCATCTTTCTCTTTGAAATAAATCAGTGCTGCAAGGAGCAGACATCTCTCACTATCCAGAAAGTCTAAGTTTCAAAACATTTTAAATTCCATATTCTGTAGGTCTTTGAAGTTTTTGAAGATTACCTACCTAATTGAAATATATTTATGTATACCTAGAAAACTTAACTACCATGACTATAAGTTTGATTATCATAGATGACTAGTTATTTTTTAATATTTTTATTTTATAATTAATTTAATTTTACATATCAGCCAGGGATTCCCCTGTCATCCCTTCTCCCACCCCCAGCATTCCCCCCAATCCACCCTCTATTTCCATCTCCTTCAAGAAAAGGAATCCCCTAGGGAGTCAGCACAGCCTGGTAGATTCATTTGAGGCAGGTCCAGTTCCCTCCTCCCTGCACTAAAACTGAGCAAAGTGTCTCAGCATAGGCCCTAGTCTCCAAAAAGCACCAAGGACAGGTCCTGGTTCCACTGCCTGGGAGTCTCCTAAACAGTTCAAGCTAATCAACTGTCTCACTTATCCAGAGGCCTGGTCCAGATGACTAATTATTAATCTGCAAACAACTATAGACCACAATTTCAAGTGATTTGCACTGTGGTTGATATATTGTGCACCCCAATAAACTTATCTAGGGATCACAGAACAGAACAGCCACTATATAAAACATAGGTTTAGGCAGTGGTAGCACACACCTTTAATTCTAGCATCTGGATGTCTGTGAGTTCAAAGCCACACTGGAAACAAACAGGCATGGTGACACACACCTTTAATCCCAGGAAGTGATGGCTGGAAGGAGAAAGGTATATAAGGTGTGAGAACCAGGAATGAGAGTCCTGTTAAGCCTTTAGCTATTAGCAGCAGTTCAGGTGAGATCCATTTGGATAAGGACTCAGAGGCTTCCAGTTTCAGGAAATAGGATCGGCTGAAAAGTTGTCAAGGTGAGATTGGTTGTGGCTTGTTCTGTTTCTCTGATCCTTCAGCATTCACCCCAATACCTGGCTCTAGATTTGTTTTTACTAATGAGACCTTTTAAGATTTGTGCTACATTGCACAAACAAAATACTTTAAACAAGAGAAGAAATATACATACAGTATAACAAAATTAACTTTAAATTTCTACCAATGAACTAAAATCTATAACAATGTAAAATATTTATCTTATATTTCTATATCATATCCCTCTTTCTTCTCTTAGAAAGAGATTGACTATGGCCAATAACAATTTGTAATCAATAACTTAAACAAAGACAAATATCCATAATCCATTTGGGGGGGATTGTGGTTGTAGTTTTCTAGGCTACTTTCTGCTGATAAAGGACACTATATTCTTGTGGGGACACAAAGAAAATTTTAGGATTATGGTTATGTACTGACTGTAGTAGTCTGTGATGCTTTATTCTCTGAGCCAGTTACCTTGAAGCTGTCTTTTCATGTTGGATCATTTGGGTCTCTCAGGGGGTATTACTTGATCAAACCATATTAGCCTGGAAGCAATCCATAGGTTCTCATCTTCTATGGAAACATATCCTTAGACATAAACTTTGAAGTCCAGATACCTTTAAAATGTGTATATTGGCTTAACTCAACAGCTTTTACAATCAAATGTCTTTTTGCAGTTAAAAATCTCAAAGACAATATAATCCAGACTCTCTGTGTGATTTCCATCTTTACCTGGATTATTTTTTATATTATCTTTACTATCTCTTTAAAGACATTATTTTTTTAAACTTTATACTGTTTCATATAACTATCTTTCTTTTCCTCTCTCTTTTAAGTTTACATACATTTTCACACACATTGTGAACCATTAGGGTGCTTCTGAAAGTTGATGGTACGCATGGCTCCAGACCCAGAGCTGGTGGTAAACTGTACCACAGCCACTTTGGGAAGCTGAGGTGGGCAGAGCCAACAGCCACAACAGCTTTTCAGTCTTACAAAGATGGATATTGCACAGAGAATCTGGTTTATGTTATCTTTGGGATTTTTAACTACATAAAAAGATTTGATCATAAAAGCTGTTGAGTTAAACAAATATATAAATTTTAAAGTTATTTGACCTCAAAATTTGGATATAAGGATATATTGCTTTGGAAAAGAGTTTCTGCTTTTGTTTCCACAGAAAGCCAGAGGCAGTGGATTTGTTCCAGGTTAAGATACATCAGGTTTGATCAGCCAAGACCACCTGAAAGTTCTCCACAGAAAAGCCAGAGGCTGTGGATTTGTTCCAGATTAAGATACATCAGGTTTGATCAGTCAAGACCACCTGAAACGTCTCCAATGACATCATGGACCAGATGATCCAACATCCAGAATGGTTTCAAGGCAACTGGCTCAGAGGTTTACCCTCACAGACTACTCCATAATCCTAAAATTTTCATTGTGTTCCCATAAGATACAACACCCCCCTCCAACAGGAAGTAGTAAGACAAATTACGCCCAAATTCCCAAATATATCAAGCTGGCTATGGAGGTAGAATTGGCTCACTCTTCTAAACCCAGGCATATTGCTAAAACTAAAGGTTAAGAGATTCTTGTGTCTCAAATCAGAAGAGGCCTCTGGTATGGGACAGAGAAAAACCAATATTTTTATTTAAATTGGGTTGATTATAAATGCAATCACTTTCTAAAGAAGAAAAGGGGATATGATATAGATATAATAGGATGAAAGGAGAGATTAATGAACTTATTTTTAAAGAGCAACAACTTGTTTAAAATGTTTTACATTGGTATAGATTTTAGTCTATTGATACAAACTTAGTTAATTTTTTTATACTGTGTGTATATTTCTACTCTTGTTTAAGGTATTATGTTTGTATAGCTCATTTAAAATTGTAATGGATAATTAAAAATAGATTAATAGTCATCTATTATAATCATACTTATAGCCAGTTAGTTAAGTTTTCTAGGTATTCATAGAGATATTTCAGATAGATAGGTAATCTTCAAATACTTCAAAGACCTACAGAATATGGCATTTAAAATATTTTTAAAATTTAGACTTTCTGGACAGTGAGACATGTCTGCTCCTGGCAGCACCAATTTATTTCAGAGAGGAGGATAGGCATCAAAGACTCTTCATATGGAGTTTATCTTCACCTTGGCAAAAATAGCCATTTGGGCAAGAAACTGTTCTTGCCTGGACTGCTTGATTGACTGGACATGTAGGAGGATCCATAGAAAGGTGACCACTAAACTTTGATGGACAAAATGGTCCTTCAAGTTGCCACTTCACAAAGGAAACTGCCAGACATCCCACAGGACACTGAGAAAAGTAACCAAGAGACCCTGTGGGCTGAAGACAAATGCCCCAACTTTACAAAGGAACGTTAGGTGACAGTCCAGGCTGCCAGCTGTCTCAGACTACCCCGCAAGACTCCTGAAAGTTGCTTGCATCCTTCTCCCAGTTCTTAGGCAATATTATATCCTTCTGAGGTCTTTGATGAGGTTGAAGACTAGATAATTATAATTTTTCTCAGTTATGATAAAAGATAAGTTAAATATAAAACCTTAGACTCACAAATATAAGGTAGATAGGATGTCTTTTTTAATATTATAACTGTAATTCTTGCTTGATAATTATTTTGTTGTCTATAATTTTACTATATAAAAGTTAAAACCTTGATTTTTGAAAAGAAAGAAAGGGGGAAGTGCTATGGGATGTTCTGTATGTCAAATGTGTTGCTCTGATTGGGTAAAATAAATAAAGTGCTGATTGGCCAGTAGCCAGGCAGGAAGGATAGGGTAGGCGGGACAAGGAGGAGGAGAATTCTGGGAAGTAAAGGCTGGGTGTGAGACATTGCCAGCCACAGCCATGACAAGAAAGCCACAAGCCATGTGACAACTTATAGACTAATAGAAATGGGTTAATTTAAGATAAAAGAACTAGATAACAAGAAGCCTGCCATGGCCATACAGTTTATAAGTAACATAAGCATCTGAGTGATTATTTTATAAGTGGGTTGTGTGACAGCAGGGGCTTGCTGGCACCTAGAGAGAAGCTCTCCAACTACAGCCTTGGCTGATGACTCTGTCCATCTCAGCTTTTCAACATGGTGGAGATAATTTACCACCAGCTCTGGGAGGCAGTGGGTCTATGATTCTATCAAAGCACCATGTATCCCAGAAACATCTTTTTTTTTTTTTCTTTACTAGCAGAGGCTAAATCCACCATGCAGCATAATATGCAGCTTGAAGATGCCTCTGTGCACCACGGTGGGAATCTGCAGAGTTGACTGGCAGTTTTGACAGAAAATTCTGTCTACATTTATGTTACTTTTCAGTTTTTGATTTCTTTTATTTGTACATTTAATATTTGTGGTTTCAACTACCTACAACTTATCCTTATGACTGCATAATAACTATAATTAACTGAGGCATAGAATTATTTTCTGTCATTTCTCCAAAATCAGTGCAAATAGAGTAAATAATTAACTGCATAAACCTGGCCCACCCTCCTGACAGTAATGCAAACAACCTAATTTCTTCTTATAAACTTCCCCTATTCCAAATATCCAATGGTTACAGAAAGGAGAAAGAATCATGTAAGATTGCCTGTATAAATAATTGTCACGGGAATGGTGGGAACAGGCTACAGCATTAACAATATACAGTGCACTACTCATTCCTACCCAAGATATTATGGGAGTCTGAGACTGTGTGCCTAGAAACATCCATATTGCTTCAATGATGGTTAAAAATATGAGGAATTATTAACAAATATTTAATTTGCCATTGTTTAAAATGGTTAAAAAGATCAAATTTCTATAACTGAATTTGAAGATCATTATTCCAGGGCCATCATTGTGTATTTGTTAAGTAACATTGTTGTATGTCAAGTTTTATACAAGCCTAAAGTTAATTTATAAATTGTACATGTCTGAGTAATGATTGGTTTTCTGAATGCAACCTGTATTTCTTATATTGAAGAAACATCAGTATGAAAAAAATGAATAGTATTAGTTACAAGGTTTATGGCAAGGTAGTCTCAGATTGTAGCACAGAGACCTGTGACTAAAGTGATCCCCATAACAGAAGACAGGACCTACAGAGATGATAAGACATTTCCGGGAAAGATATTCCTCCATCTCCAGTGTCTGATACTGTGCTCTGCCTCAGCAAGTGCTGATGAATCAACAAGTTCCTTCGGGTTTTATCAATATGAGGAAGCAATACCTCTGCTTGACATTTTAAGAATTACAATCTCTCAATCCACAGTCTAACCGTTCATTACAGATCCAGATTGAATCTTTGAGCAGTAAATCATGCCATTCATGCTTAGGGCACTGTTGCTGTCTAGTGAGAATGTCAATGGGATAAAAATTAACAGTGCAGTGTGTTAATAAAATAGGGAAACTGAAGCATGACTTTTAAATACAATAATAGCCTGACCCATATTTTTCTGATTTTCTGCAAAAGAGATACTTTCCATAAGTTTGTAAGAATAACAGTGACAGTAATGAAACTGGAAATATGACAGATGCTAATAAATTAAGATGCTCCACTATACTTATAAAATTGTACCTCTTTGTTTCCCGTGTACTATTGATGAGCTTGCAGTGTTTTAGACCTCTTTAATTTATGATGAAACAGTTTTATTTCTTTCAGCAACACTGGCTGTAATTTCCTTATCTATCACCAGAATGGTTTAATGCCTTCATTAATCCACACATCATAAAGCAGGGAGTGATTCTAATTCCTACTCAGATCATTCATTGTTCCTATTCCAGAAAATGGAAGTGCTGCCTTCTGCTTCATTCGAACCTAGAGTCGGGTTCTTCATGATCTGTCATAATTACACAGGGAGAAGGAGTACCAATGGGAGTCCTCTGCTAATATTTATAATTATGGATAAGGATGCCATCAGGTTCTGGAGAAACTTAGAAGAACAACACTGAAATGATAGGCATGTGACAAAGGATGAAAGCAATAATGAATTGACTTCAGAATTCCTTTTCATCCAAATCAAGAAGAAATCTCTGGAGCTTCTTCTTTAATCCCTTGCTCCTTTCTATGTTCAGAACCTCTCACATTCTAAACAAGCAGCTTTGACTTACAGCAGCTTCTCAAGACAGAGCTAAAGATTCTGAGTTACTTCTCCCAGAGTCTCAGCACTCATTTAGCTACTGAACATCTGTTCAGAAGGACCTCTCTGCTCCCCACCACCAAGAGCCACTGTAATCCTATCATTCCAGAGATAGGGGAGAGACATTCATGTTGTAACAATAAGTAATTTAGTCTCCAACTGATAAGCATACAAGGTAACTACAATTACTGAGGCATGAAGAAGAGTTTACACTGGGAAGGTATGGGAGCTCACCAATGAGCTGGTAGGCTAGTCATATTTTAAAACCAAAAAGAATGGTAATCTAGGTCTACCAACTATTTGTGGAATGATGGATTCTAGCTTATCATAAAGTAGTATAGATCCTAACTCCAGGTATGCAGAAGTAAAACTCTAATAATGAGGAAGAAGACATAATCAAAAGAGAAACTTATGTTTGGACAGAAAATACATATTACTCCCATCTGCCATCTATATCTATTCAAGATGTTATTAATCTGACAAAAACCTATATCATGTGAATTCTGAGAAAAACCTCAGAACTATGAAGCACATAGGCTTTGGGGCCAATATTTATCATTAATTGAAGAAACTTAAACATAACCTATGATAACAGCCCCTTTTATCATATATCCCAATAAAATGTGTTAATTTGGTGGGAAGCATTAAATGTGGCTTTGAAATAATATTCCACTAATATTTGAAATAATGCTCCACTAGCTCTGCAGTGGAGCAATTTAGGTATTTCACATTGTACCCTATAATAGTAATGATTTTGAGAGAAAAATTTATTTTGATTAATTGATTTAAGGATTATATTTTATAAAATGCAAATTAAATTTGGACACAGTATAATATGACAATGTATCCCAGAGCCCAAGGTAGAAAGAAAACTTGACTATTTGAGAGGCATAACTGTCAGTAAGTTGGAAACTAAGACATTGTAAAACCACAGTGAAGTTTGGAAAAACAAGATACAAATAATTTTGTTTTTTCTTTATTTTGATAATTTCATACATATGTAGAATGTGATATGATAGTACCTATTTCTAGTGTCCCATATACTGCCAATATATGCCCAGACAATAACATGTCACATGTATGTAAGAAATGTGCATGTATGTTCCCCTAGTACAGGACATAGATGCATGGATATGGGGTCCTCCAGTGGAATATGGGAAAACAAGTAGAGCAACAGCCTCAATAAGGAATAATTCTCTCTTCCCAGAATTATCTACAACCAGTATGTCCTCGGCTTGGGATAGGGCCTGAAGATTATCTACTACCCCTATGCCTGGATTTTTGGCTGTCATAGTCTTGTCTTTTATGATGTTCTACTTGTTCATTAAATCCTGAGAATGGAATATTATTTATGAAATTCTTTCTAATACTTGCATCTACTAGGACGCTGCTGATATTTTCTTCCAGCGCTTTCAGGTTTCATATTGAGGTCTTTGATCCATATGAGAGAACATTTGGTATCTGTCTTTCTGGGCTTCAGTTACCTCATTCAGTATAATTTTTCAAGTTCCATTAATTTACCTGCAAATTTTATGATTTAATTTTGCTTTGCAGCTGAGTAATATTCTACTATCTACGCATGCCACATCTTTCTTATCTATTCATCTGTTGATGGACATCTACATTTCATAGCTACCTTTAATATAGCAGCAATGAACACAGATGTAAAAGTGTCCCTGTGGTAGAATATAAAGTCTGTTCAATGTCTTCCCAGGAGTGGTGCATTGCCTCATATGGCTGTTTAACTTCTGGAGTTTTGAGAATATTCTGGATTGTTTCCATAGTGTCTAATGCAGTTTCTGCTCTCACCAATATTATAGCTGAGTTTCGCTTTCTCCACATGCAAACCAGGGTTTGTTGCACTTGTACTCCTGATAAGGGTGATTCTCAATGGTCTAACAAAATTATTAAAGTGCTTTTATTTTGTAATCCCCTCTATGACTATTGAAGCATTTAAAAAAGTGTTTCCTAGGCATTTGCACACCTCTTTTGAGAATTTTCTGTTCCATTCCATAGTCTGCTTTTTAAAGTCATAGACAATGTGAGAATAGCTCATATTTCAAGTGTTATAGAAGTCAGTATCACACATCATCCTGAGGAGAAAACTAAAGATAAATTTGAGGACTTTCCAACAACTCCCCTTACTTGAAGGAAGTAATTACTTGATATGTGCTTTTGTACCTCAGGCAAATGACACCAGCATAGAAGGAAAGATAACAGCAAGCATTATGAAAGAAAAAGAAAATATGGATACTACAGATTGTTAAATTTCAAAATTTTGAAAAATAGGAAATAATCATGTGTAGTAAATCCATCAATCTAAGATGGAAAGAAACTTCAAAGGCAAGCATGTAGAATCACAGCTCAGTCACGTTATATGTCAGCTGATCTTGAGTTGCACATGTTATATCATGGTCTGTAACCACGGTCACCTGGAGAGTTACTGTAGACTTCACCACAACCATTCTCTTCATCATGGTTGCTTAATGACACTGAAATACCAGTAGTATGTTTTAGATGATTTCCTTTCCCACGTTTGCAACTTTCCCATTCTTTTCTTAACATTGTTCTCTAAGAGAAGCATATTTTGATAAAGTGTGACAATAATTGTGTTTTTGTAACAAAATTTCCTGTAGTCTATTAAGACATTCTGCCTACCTGTTGGTCCATTTCCTTCCATCTCTGAGTCCAGTGATCTTACGTTTCTAACATTCACTGTTTAGTACTGGCTGATGGATTACATTCTGTCCTCAGTGAAAAGTAAGGGTCAGGATTTTTTGTTTCATATTGGCACTTATTTTGCTCTAGCACCCTTTTAGAAACAAAACGATCCCCTGACATCCCACTTGGGTACATGTTTCTTGCCTCTGAATAAACAGTGCTATTTGGACGTCCATGTTATTGGCTTTGCTTTCTACCTGGCTATCACTCTTTGATTTGTGTGGAAAGTGTAGCCTTGTTCTGAAATATTAATCTTCACATTCTGATGAATTTTTCAGACTTCTGATAATCCATCTCAAGTAAGGTCACTTTCTACAGCCATAAAATAAATATTTTACACTTGCTGTTCTTGCTTTTGTTGACATATGTTAACACATAGGTGTGCTATGAACCTCACAGTTTGTTGTTATTTTAGTTTTAAAGACAAAAATCACTCAGTTGTCTAAAGCAAACATGATCTTACATGCTTATGCTTGTAATTCTCATTGCCAGCTCTCTCCCATCATTTCTGTAGGTTCTTTCTGAGCAAGCTGTTGTGCCCTTTGCCTTGCAGAATCTGTTTTGCTATCTCTAGGACCTCAGGTCTACTGGTGAGAATTCTCTCAGCTTTGACTTTCTCAAAGCACTTTCATGCTGTTTTTATTTCTGAAGAATATTTTGAACAGATGCAGAATTCTAGGTTGATCTTTGTTCCCCCTTCTAGCTACTTCAAAGGCATAAACAAATAATTTTCAGATAAGAATTCAGTGAGAAATCTGTGTACCAGTTCTTCATTCTTTCCTGTCACTACAGTTGTTCAAAGTTTTGTTTCCCTCCACTTTCCAAACAGCAGTTTGTGACGGCTCTCCTTGTCTATTGTTCTGTCTTTATTTAATGAAAATTATTTTGTCACTTGAAGGATTTTCCTTAAGCTTTGATAATCAAACATCACACAATCAAACATTGACATGAATCCCCTCTTTCCAAAATAATTATTGTTGTCTTCCAGAATAGATCAGGATCTGTTCCCTTTTCTTCTATAATTTACTTGTACAGCCTACAGCTTAAAATGTGCTACTAAGCCTACAGCTTTCATAATTTTATATTCTTTATTTCAATAAAGTCTATTGTTTTACAACTTCCATCTTGACATTAGGCTCATCCATGTTAAATGTGTGTATTTGTATCCTGTGCATGCACATGTATGTGGTGTACATCCCTGTGTATATTCATCTTCACATATGTGTGGGTACATGCTTTGAAGTTGGTGTTGGGTGTCTTCTTGAATCATTTTCTACCTTACATATTGTTGTAGGTTATTGTGTGATATTTTGTTTGTGTTCTGATAAATAAACCTTTCCTGGAGATCAGAGGGCAGAGCTAGCCACCAGTTAATCATAGAGACCAGGCAGTGGTGGCACACACCTTTAATCCCAGCACCTAGGAGGCTCAGATCCCAGAACTAGGGAGATGGAGACAGGAATATAAGGTGGGTGGAGACAGGATCTAACCCCTTACAGCCCATTCAGTCTGAGAATTCATAGAGACAGAAAGTATCCCCGTCCATTAGATTTGAGGATTCAGAGAGTTAAGAACTGATTATGCCTGTTCCTTTGCTTCTCTAATATTTCAGCTTTTACCCTAATATCTGACTCTAGGTTTTTGTTGTTAAGACTAAATAAAATCACACTTCAGTAGGTTTCTTTCTGAATCCAGAAATCAATGATTTGGTAGTCTAGCTAACCAGCATGCTCAAAGGACCCCATGTTTCTACTTCTGGAACACAGGCATTATAAGCAGACCATTATACCCACCCAGAATTCACATGGTTGCCACAGATCCAAACTCTGGTATTCACAGTTTATCTGCTAAGAATCATATTTCCAGACTTTTTTATACATGCACACACATACACACTCACACACCCACACCCCACACCTACTCACACACACACATATACACATACACTCCGAGAAAGAGAGTAAATTAATATATGTATGTTTATACAAATTGCACATTGTGAATGGGCTTATTTTTATGAAGTAAATACAATATTTGTTGCATGTTTATATGCACATCCTTCAAACATACAAATTCTTTTTTAAATTTAAATATATTTATTTATCAATTTTTTTCCATTTTACATACCAACCCCAGTTCCCCTTCCCTCCCCTTCTCCCGCCTTCTCACCTCCCTTCCATTCTACCCCCATCCACTCCTCAGAGTGGGAAGGCCTCCCATGGTAGTCAACAAAGTCTGGCATACCAAGTTGAAGGAGAGCCTAGCCCCTCCCCCATTGAATAACATTGTCACCACTAGTATAGAGTTTTTTGTTTCCATTATCTAATTTTACTTCTTATTTGGGAACATGTGTTCTATTTCATGGTGTTGATAGTCATTTCTAACAAGTCGGAGTACTGAATATGTCTTTGGATATCTAGCTTTTCTTGTATTTGTTTAAGGAAATCAAATATTTTTCATTGACAGAACTTTACATTTGAAGAATTTTAACCTGATTTTAAAAAGTTTACAGCAGCCATTTTTAGACATATTTGGATGCAGAATCCAAAGCAAAATATTTTGAGATTTTTCTCATACATATTCTAGGTGTTCCTACAGGTCACCTTACTCTGACTTATCCGAAACCAAAGCATCAACTTCATTGCCCTGTAATTGATCAGGCCTCCTTCCTTCAGTGTAGATTCTTCTTCATCTTCATAACTTCCCCTGGAACCATGCTGTTTTAGCTTATTCTGGGATGCTGATTACTATGGCAACAAAGACTCCATGAATGATCAGACAGTTTTCCTAGGCTCAGTTTTTTAATAGCTCTCCTTTCTTTTAATACTCTGTTCTATGACATAGAGCTCTCACTGCCTCCTCAAACTTCCAAATCTTCCTAGAAATGAGAGCCTTGGTGTTATGTTGGCTTCTTTTTCCTTATCCCCTCAGGGCAGAGTTCGGTATATATCCTCAGAGAGAAACCAAGATGGACCATGGTGATTTTCATTTAGCTTTTCTTCACTCAATATAGAGTTTCATGGTGGTTAACATTCAGCACCTGAGAATATGTTGGATGATTTATATATATCTCCATTCTGATTAGTTTCTAGCTATTGTACAATGTAAATATAGAACTAAAATTTAAAAACAATAATTTTAGATCTCTGTAACAGTGAAAATTCTTCTGTGATGCTGAAATGATTCCAAACCTCATTTCTTTGTTTTGTTCATCAGCTCTGCTTGCTACATGGGTTGATCAGTTAAACTCATGGTGCTCTAGTTTCTTTGTTTTCTATAAGGACATCAAGAGCACTTTCTTTCCTCAATGAACTCATGTGCAGACTAGATAAGTTAGCATGTAAAAAAAAAATGCACTCAGTAGTCTGAGACAGTAGTGCTAATTATTCAGGGCCAATTAAAATTCGTCAAATCTGTACCAACTTTCCTCACTTCCTTTCCCAGTCCTAGTATAGAACCTACCTTACCTTCCCAGCTTCTCACCCATTCAAGTCTCTTACTCTCTCTTCCAGGTAGACAACACTCATGTTGTATTTCTAGTGTAAATGATTCTGAGAGACACTCTAATCTTACCTAGCATTTAATTTTCAACAGAGGATGCCCAAGTGAGATATTTGCTTTTTATTTTTATTTTTTTATTATTATTGATGGTTATATAGGTTTTTTGTTATTATGAATAATAAAATATTATTCTTGTTCAGAATCATATTTTGGGAAATCACTTAGAAATTTTTTGTCATGGGATAACAGTGAATCTAGCACTTTATTAATGTACTTAGCACTCAGAAAACAATCATATTCCCTCTTCCTTGGCACACTACTCACTCTTTCAAATAAATTAATTTGAATGGAATTTATCATGGAATCAACAATTTATAAGTTCACACTAATTTCAGAAGATTTATTTTAGTCCAGTATGTTACTTACAAATTAGAACTTCTTAGCTTTTGATACAGCCTACATCTACAAGTTACCAATTCATGATGACATTTATTTTGTGGATTTAAATTTTTTGGTGTTTGTATATGTTGTATTTTAAGTAAGTGGCCTCTTCAAGGTCTTTGCTCTATAAATATATCTGTTGAGTTATGAATACCAGATAGTTTTTTATGGAAATGAAGTCCACATAATTTTCACCTAAGTCTACCTCTTTGAAACTCTATAAAATTACAATATAAATAAGTAAACTTTAAAATAATGAGTAGGCTATTTAATGTCCTACAACATTTTAATTTATTAAATGATATTACTTTGAATATTAACCTTAGTTAAGTAGTGAGGAGATTGACATTTTAAAGGTATGGTTATGAATATTTTTATATGATTTGTAGTTATCAGCTCTAATACAGAAACCTATAATGACTTCCTTGACTAAAATTCTCAAAGGATGCAAATGTGTGCTTCATGTTTATCATGGCTAATGGTATTTCCTTACTTTGGAACAAAACCAAAAGTTACAGTTCTATATGAAACAAACTTTGGTTTCAGTTTTATTTTTTTATTCTGAAGAAAATTTTACTATAGATATGATGAACCAATAAAGCTTAGCTTTGTAATACAATTTTTATTTACCATTCAAAAATTTGTTTACTTTCTCTTCAAGGCTATTTTCCTGCCACTCAAGATAGTTTCATCTTTTGATGAGAATATTGGGACTAGATAAATTTTAATAAATGGAAAATTATCAAGGAAGATTCTCTCTCAATAAAACAAAACAAACAAACAAAAGAATAAATGAAAAGTAAACAAAGATGAAGATGAAAACAAAGAAGACAGAGAAGGAAGAGTAATGAAAGACAAGGAGTGGAGAGGTGTAGGAGGAGAAAAATTAAGTTACAGCATAGCAGCAGAAACTTCCAGTGAAGTTATCATTAGGCTAGGAGTATCTGATTTGACAAGTAGTGAGAAAAAAGGCTCAATAAGGACAATATGAGGGATCCCTAGGCATCCAATTCTACAGGAACACATTTTTTGTGAGATTTGCTTTCATGGGCTTTAAATGTTCTCAAAATTGGGAGAAGACCTCACTTATTTTCTCTCAGAGGGAAAAAATGACCATCATATAATTTCCCTTTCTCTTTCTTTTTTTGTTTGTTTGTTTTTTGTATTTTGTTTTTGAGACAGGGTTTCTCTGTTTAACAGCCAATTCCTGGCTGGCTTTCCTGGAACTCGTTCTGTAGACTACCACGCTGGCCTCGAATTCACAGAGATCTGATTGCCTCAGCCTCCTGAGTGCTGGGATTAAAGGCATGTGTCAACACTGCCCAGCAACATGTAAATTTTTAATTTATAAAATAATTCAGTTTACCATGATAATTTGATGTATGTGTGTACTGTACAATGGTCATATCAGTGTAAGCAGTATTTTCATCCTCTGAAAAATCAATCTCTGTGTTAGACAACTTGGATGTCCCCACCTCTAGTTCTCTATAAAATATCTAGTAAAGTCTATTAATCTATAGTTATTTTTCTCTTGTTATAACACCACAATTGATACTTTATAATTGAATACTGATACTAATTATGCAGCCACCCTCTATACCTGCATTGTCTACTTTTCATAACATGTATTTTCTGTTTTCGTGTTTTATATGAATGAAAATATGTAATATTTGTCTTTCTGTGTGTATAAAGCAGCATTCTTCATTTATATACCTGCTGCCACAAAAAGCATATCATATGCTTTATACCCATTAACCTGTTGTAGACATATGTCTAATTAAATATTGGGCTATTGATAACTTCCATAAAGACCCAATCTCTTTGTGTACATACTTCCTAGAAGAAGAGGTTAAAGGTAACCATTGTGAATTGTGAAAGAACACTAAGCACATTGTAAGTAAATATGTCCTCAGAAGAAACTACTTATAAGGCATTAATTAGTCTCTTACTATTTGATCAGAACCTAACGTATCTAGTGGAGAGAATAGATAAATAGTAGTTGGCTCTAGTTTTCTGGTGGAAGGAAGGGAAATATCCAACTCTAGTACATGCTAGCCATCATTTATACCATGAGTCAAAACATACAAAAATGGGGAGGAGAAACAAAGGAGGAGGAAGAGGAGAGGTAGGAAGAAAGAAATACTGAGAAGTACTAGAAAATGCCACGTCCCAGAAGTACAGGTTTACACACAGAGTCATGCCTAGTCACAGAGCTAGAGCAGGTCTCAATCTCCACTGTTAACCACCACAGTTTTAAAATTTTCTTTAACACATTAACTTTATCTCAGTACATTGTTTATTTTTTAACAAAAATCTAGAAGCCACTATAAAGCAGAGAATCACTGTGAAGAGACATCAGAAACAGTGGTAGATATATATGGGAACTTTAGACTAGGAATTAACCTAATATAATGACAAACTTATTAATTAATCTAAAACTTTCTTGTTAAGAAAATGGAGAAAACATGCATGAGTGAATGGATAATGGGAACAGTGTGAAATGTGGTGATATATTGTATATCAAATAAAGTGTGCCTGAGGACCAGAGGACAGAGCCAGCCTGTAGTTGGAGTTTTCCTGCCTGGCCCACAGTCAGGACAAATCTCTCTCATCTGCCAGGTCCATAGACACTCAGAACTAACCAACTAAACAGACAGAAACTTACATTGTTTACAAACTGTATGGTCGTGGCAGGCTTCTTGTTATCTACTTCTTCTATCTTAAATTAACCCATTTCTATTAATCTATACTTTGCCACGTGGCTCGTGGTTTACCAGTACCTTATTTCTTTCTTGTCATGGCGGTGGCTGGCAGTCTCTCTCTAGCCTTTCACCTCCCAGAATTCTCTTCTCTCTTGTCCCACCTATATTTCCTGCCTGGCCACTGGCCGATCAGAATTTTATTTACACAGAGCGATATCCACAGCACCAGCCACTAGATTAAACACAGATGCAAGGCAGTGGTGGCACACACCTTTTTAATCCTAGCACTTAGAAGGCAGAGATCCATCTGGATCTTGTGAGTTCAAAGCCACCAAGGACTAAATGAGAGAGATTCAGTCTAGGAGAGAAGCAGAGCCAGGCAGTAGTGGCATATACCTTTAATCCCAGTACTCGGGAGTCACACACCTTTAATCCCAGCACTTAGGATCTCATGCTTTTGCTATCAGTGTTTTGGAAGTACACATGCCATTGATCCCAGTACTAGGAAGGAAATAAAATGGCTGGGAGGAGAATGGCATATAAGGTATGAGGAGACAGGAACTAGGTGCTTTTGGCTGAAGACTTAGAGTCTTTCAGTCAGAGGATCATGGAGATAGAATCTCACCTTCCATTCAGCCTGAGGATTGGGTGGTGGTGAGAAGTTTCTCTAGTGGCTTATTCCTTTGTCTCTCTGATCTTTCAGTATTTACCCTAATATCTGGCTCCAGGTTTGTATTATAAGACCAATTAGATTTCAAGCACCAGTGACAAAGTTGAGATTAAAATGCTGCGGCATAAGTGATGGATGTAATGTATTTGATGGACTTTGCAGCAGGCTACATAGATGAGTAACAAACTCTGAACTTCAAGGTGTAACAGAATGGATGTTGTAAACAGAAAAAGAAAGAGATATAAAACAAATTTACAAAAGTCCTACGTTCCTATAAAACTACTTATTAGAATATCAAGGATAGGAGAACAAAGGATTGAAGCTAAATTTGGTTTCGAACTTCCCCAAGTTAATGTCAAACACTTAATAATAGATCCAAGAAACTCAAAGAATATTAAATAGCTTAAGTATCATTTTCTTTTCTTAGAAAAGTATTAAAAGAAACCAGAGTAAAAACTCTTCATCAATAAATAATTTGCATTATTATATCCAAATACTCATTAACCATCAAAGCAAGAAAAGAAGGGATGACATGAGCAGACCTTGTTCAGTCCCTAAGAATACACTTTAAAATCCTGGGATGGGGAATATGCTCCTAATCCTGAAGCTGGAGTTGGGTATATAGGCAGATTTCTGGAGGGCTGGTGGGTGATGTCACTCTGTATGCTATGAATGTGTTGCTCTGATTGTTTGGTAAATAAAATGCTGATTGGCCAGTAGTCAGGCAGGAAGTATAGGCAGGATAAGCAGAGAAGGTGAAGGTTGGGAAGAGGATATCTGAGTCAGGAGTTGCCAGCCAGACACAGAGGAAGCAAGATGTAAAGGCAGAACTGAGAAAAGATACCAAGCCATGTGGCTAAACATAAATAAGAATTATGGATTAATTTAAGTATAAGAGCTAGTCAGTAATAAGCTTGAGCTAATGGCCATACAGCTCATAAGCAGTATGTCTCTGTGTGTTTACTTGTGTCTGAACTACTGAAAGACTGGTGGGTGAAAGAGATTTGTCCTATCTGTGGCCAGGAGTGACACAGGAAAACATTCAGCTACAGAGGGCCAGCCAGAATAGCCAATTTGCAAACTTCAGGTCAATTATAGAATTTGTCTCAAAAAACAAGTTGGGATATCTGTGGTTGTGCTCTGCAATATAAACAAATTGCACATTTTTTCATGTTTTACTTTCACAGTAAGAAACCACATTTTAGACAACAAATATTGCAACTTATGTTTATTTAATAAATAGACTACAATTAACTTTAAGTCATTGAATATAGGGCAAGCTAAAAGTAATGGTAGTCATAATGTTATAGTGAAAATAAAATTTAATGTTAGGGATATGGGAAAAAGTAAATATTAGGGCTTGTCGATGGTTGTGAGATAGTCAAGGTAACACCAAAAGAGAAAGGAGAGATCTCTGTGATTATCAGAATGCATGTCAAGGAAGGCACCCACCACTCCCTGAAGCAAACCCAGTTGCTGAGTACAAACAAGCCAGCCATCATTGCTCTTTATACTAATGTTCATTTCTATTTATGGGTAATTGCAGCTTCCTTCTTGTATCTAAGGTATTCTTACATCTAAGATACCTAATTATAAGAGGCTGAATTGTGGGTAAGAGTGTTTCCAACAAAACCTTTGCCTATTCTGGAAAGGACATCATCCCAGATGGCCTTCAGGGTGAAAAGTAGAAGTAGTGATAAACAAGGATTTACAAGTCCTGCCAGTATAGTCATCATGTTGACACCACTGCTATGCTCTTTTTCTTACAATCTAGAGATTGTGGGCTGAACCTGCTTCCTGCCTTTGCTTTCTCACTCAATGAGATAAACCTTGACTCCTTGTTTCCTTTATCTGTACCAATGTGTCAGCTCTCCTTTTGGAGCACAAAATCCCTGATTACTGTGACTGACATTACAAGGACTATGAAAGGAGACCCAGTGTCCTTCAAGTGCAAATAGTGGTCTACAATTTCTATAATTTCTTCTATCTCTTCAAAGCCAAGTACTGTGAAAATAAAATAATTAATAATGCAGATGGAAAGATGGCAGTAACAACTATGAAATCGTACTATTATAAATTAATCAGAACTGAATATTCAATCAAGTTTACAAGTCAAAATTTTAGAATTGCCTCCTCTCACCTCTCTTCCACATTCAATACCTCTTCCCTTAATTCTTTCTCCTTCTCCTGCCCCTTTCCTCAGGAACCCATCAACCAAAAACACATCTAAAACTGGCACCCAACTTAATGGATAAAGTAAAATAAATTAATGAAAGAAACTAAGAATAACACATCAGCATTAAGTTAACAGAACAACACAGTCAGCAGATATAATATATACAGAGTACCAACTATTTTGTGCTTGGAAACTGGAAGTATCTGCAGTGAGAATTTCCAGAAAAAATAAAATAGCAATCAATAGATCCTAACACATTGTTCAAAAGTGTCAAGGAGAAATATTGATTGAAATATGGGAGGTCAGGCATAGTTCACACAAAACTAGGTTTTGTAGTGAATAATACCTACAATAGCACAGGAGCAAAAAGAGTAATTATTTATTTAACAAAACATTTCTCTATCTGGACTGAATATTTGCACATAAACTTGGTTAGGTAAGAATTTATTTACTACTATCTTTATATTTTATTAACATGTTTGGACAAAAGTGAAATAGCCACCCTTCGGGTCAGGAGATTGAGGTGAGCATGAGCGCTTTGAATCTCAGAACAGTTAGCTTATCCAATGTGGTTTGGATGCAGTTAGCTTTGCATTTGGCTTATTTTCCAAGTAGCTGACCCAGAAGGGAGTAGTCCTTTAGCATGTGTGTCCAGGTAAAGTTACAGATGGTTCTACCATAATAGCATAGTGTCCTTTCAGACTCTTCAAGAGCTCAGCAATTTGAACAGTGAATACTAGTTGGATTTTCAGATTTCACTAGAGTTCTGACTTAGTCAATTAAGCAAGTACTTTGGGGCTATTATTAAGGACATTCCCTGTAGTCCTTTGTTTGTTCCTGACTTTTATCTCCCCAGATTCAGTTACAGACTTCCTCTTTGAAGTAAATTGGTGCTTCCAGGAGCAGATGTGTCTCACTGTCCAGAAATTCTAAGTTGTTTTTATTTTATAATTTAATTTAATTTTACATATCAGCCATGGATTCCCCTGTTTTCCCCCCTCCCACACCCTCCCACCTTCCCCCCAGCACACACCCCATTCCCATCTCCTCCAGGCCAAGACTCCCCTGGGGATTCAGCTCAACCTGGAAGATTCAGTCCAGGCATGTCCAGTCCCTTCCTTCCAGGCTGAGCAAAGTGTCCCTGCATAAGGCCCAGGTTCCAAAAAGCCAGCTGATGCACTAAGGACAGGTCCGGGTCCCACTGCCTGGGGCCCCCAAAAAAGTTCAAGCTAATCTACTGTCTCACTTATCCAGAGGGCCTGATCCAATTGGGGGCTCCTCAGCTACTGGTTCATAGTTCATGTGTTTCCATTAGTTTGGCTATTTGTCCCTGTGCTTTTTTCCAATCTTGGTCTCAATAATTCACACTCTTACAGTCCCTCCTCTTTCTCAACAACTGGACTCCTGGAGCTCCACCTGGGGCCTGGCCGAGGATCTCTGTATCCACTTCCATCAGCTATTGGATGAGAGTTCCAGCACGACAGTTAGGGTGTTTGGCCACCTAATCATCAGATTAAGTCAGAGCGGGCTTTCTCTCGACCATTCCTGAGAGAAAGTGGAGGTATCTTTGTGGATTTCTGGGGACCTCTCTAGCACTTTGCTTCTTCCTATTCTCATGTGGTCTTCATTTATCATGGTCTCTAATTCCTTGTTCTCCCTCTCTCTTCTTGATCCAGCTAGGATCTTCTGCTCCCCTAAGCTCTCTTTCCCTCGAAACTTGTCCTTCATTACTGCCACTCACATCCAGGTTGTTCATGTAGATTTCATCCATTTCTTTGTCATTGGGTGATCCCTGTGTCCTGTTTTCTAGGTAGCCTCCCTGGAGTTGTGAGTAGCAGTCTAGTCATCTTTGTTTTACATCTGGTATCCTCCTATGAGTGAGTACATACCATGTTTGTCTTTCTGAGTCTGGGATACCTCACTCAGGATGATTTTTTCTAGATCCATCCATTTGCCTGCAAACCTCATGATGTCATTGTTTTTCTCTGCTGAGTAGTACTCCATTGTATATATGTACCATATTTTCTTTATCCATTCTTCAGCTGAAGGGCATCTAGGTTGTTTCCAGGTTCTGGCTATTACAAACAATGCTGCTATGAACATAGCTGAGCAAGTGCCCTTGTGGTATAATTGCGCATTCCTTGGGTATATGCCCAAGAGTGGTATAGCTGGGTCTTGGGGGAGATTGATTCTCAGTTTTCTAAGAAAGCACCATATTGATTTCCAAAGTGGCTGTACAAGCCAAAACTGTACAATGAAAAAAAGAAAGCATCTTCAACAAATGGTGTTGGCATAACTGGATATCAATGTGTAGAAGGCTGCAAATAGATCCATATCTGTTACCATGCACAAAACTTATGTCCAAGTGGATCAAAGACCTCAACATAAATCCAGTTACTCTTAACTTGATAGAAGAGAAAGTAGGAAGTAGTCTTGAACACATTGGCACCTGAGATCACTTTCTAAATATAACACCAGTAGCACAGACACTGAGAGAAACAATCAATCGATGGGACCTGTTGAAACTGAGAAGGTTTTGTAGAGCAAAGGACATGGTCAACAAGACAAAGCAACAGCCTACAGAATGGGAAAAGCTCTTCACCAACCCCACATCTGACAGAGGGCTGATATCCAGAATATATAAAGAACTCAAGAAATTAGACATCAAAATGCCCAACAGTCCAATTAAGAAGTGGGGTATAGAACTAAGCAGAAAATTCTCAATAGAGGAAGCTCAAATGGCTGAAAGACATTTAAGGAATTGCTCAACATCCCTAATCATCAGGGAAATGCAAATCAAAACAGCTCTGAGATAGCACCTTACACCCATCAGAATGGCTAAGATCAAAAACACTGAAGACAGGTTATGCTGGAGAGGATGTGGAGCAAGGGGAACTCTCCTCCACTGCTAGTGGGAAAGTCTCAGTTTTTAAAACACTTTAAATGCCATATTCTGTAGGTCTTCGAAGTGTTTGAAGATCACCTACCTAATTGAAATATATCTATATATACCTAGAAAACTTAGCTAACATGACTAAAGTTTGACTATCATAGAAGACTAATTATTAATCTGTATTTCTTAATTATACATTACAAATTAAATGAGTTAAATATAATACCTTAAACAAGAGTAGAAATATACATACAATATAACAAAATTAACTTTAAATTTGTATCAATAAAGAAACATCCACAGCAATGTAAAACATTTTAAACAAATTGTTGCTCTTTAATAGTAGGTTCTATAATCTACCCTTTTATCCTGTCATATCTATTCTATCCTCTTTTTTTCTTAGAAAGAGATTGACTTTGACCAGTAACAATTTGTACCCTATAACCTAAACAAAGTCAAACATCCATAATCCATGATTGTGTGGGCATAGTGTTCTAGGTATAGTGTTCTAGGTACTTCCTGCTGATGTGGGTGCTAGTAGTCTTATGGGGACACAAAATTTTTTTAAGATTATGGTCAATTCCTGACTGGAGTAGTCTGTGATGCTGTATTTTCTGAGCTATTTGCCTTGAAGTTGATTTTGGATGTTGTATGATCTGGGCCATGGTGTCATTAGAGACCTTCAGGGGGTGTTGGCTGGTCAAACCTGATATATCTTAATCTATATCTTCTTGTGGAAACAAAAACAGAGCCTCCTTTCAAAAGCAACATATCCTTAGATCTAAATTTCGAAGTCAAATTACCTTTAAAATATACCTATTGGTTTAACTCAGCAGCCTTTATAATTAAATGTCTCTTTGCAGTTAAAAATTCCAAAGACAATCCAGACTCTGTGTGTGATTTCCATATTTACATGGCTTATTTTTTATGCTACCTTTACTGCCTCTCTAAAGACTTTATTTTTTTACAACTATTGTTTATATAACTGTCTATATTCATTTTCATCTCTCTTTCAAGCCTATATACATTTTTATACACAGTGTAAACCATTTAAAGTCTTGTTCCATCATTATCTGCCTTATTGTAAATCTATTGCTTTAAACTGCAGCATTACTAGGACTGAAATGGCAGTTTTGGCTGCTGGCTCTGCCCACCCCAGCTTCCCAAATGGCAGAGGTGTGTTTACCACCAGCTCTGTGTCTGAGAGCCATGTGTACTATCACTTCTTTGAAGCAGTGGGTCTATACCTCCATTAAACAGCGTGTATTCCAGAAACCTTTTTTTCCCCCTTTTTCTGTACTAGCAGAGGCTAAATCCATTATGGACCATACTGTGCAGCTTGGAGATGCCTCTGTGTACTGTGGTGGGGATCTGCAGTCATGCTGCTAAGCTCATGGCATCAGGCAGCCAGCTCCATCTCACTGGCAGCCATCAGGAGACAAATTTTCACTGCTGTTGACATTCGTGTGAGACCAGGAAGCCCAGTGTGGCTCCATTTCTGTGCATTCAGAATCTTTAAACTGTCTTAGGTCTATATGGCTCAATTCCCAATGGTGAGCATCAAATGTAGCTGGAAGTTTTCCTGTGTCTTGCCCAGTCCTGCAGTCACTCAGACCCAAGCAAACACACATGGCCTATATTATTTACAAGCTCTGTAGTCTATAGCACGTCTCTTGCTAGCTAGTTCGTATATCTTAAATTAACCCATAACTATTAATCTACGTATCCATGGCTTTACCTGTGTCCCATTACATGTTGCTCCTTGGGTGGCTGGCTTGTGCCTCTTCCCTCTGCCTTTCTTCTTCTTGTCTATCTGCTTGTATTTCCTACCTGCCTCTAAGCTAGCTGCCTTGCCATAGGCCAATATAGCTTTATTTATCAACTAATCAGAGCAACACATATTCAGAGCATTCAGAAAGACATTCCACAGCACCTGATATTTAAAAATAAATTGCTTAATCTAACAATACTCTACTCTGCCTCCAAGACCAAAGATTCAAGAGATTCTGAAACTGGTATAAAAAGACATCTAATGAAGGAAAGGCTTAAAGGAGAGATTGAAGTGGGTTTACCAATCTGAGGAGATATGATAGGATTTATCACATTGTTCAAGATGAAAGCAGAAGCACAGTAGTAACACCTGGTTTATAACCAAGAATTAACTGAGAGCCTAGGAAACCCCAAATGAATGTGTAAAGATCAGATGAAGTCCTGAGTCTATGTGTATTGTTGACATAGGCACAGCCAAGTCAGGAACCAATATTTCAGACTCAGGGCAAAATGATAAAGAATGTAGGTGAGACTTAGAGGGATGATAAAGCTTCCTCTAATACAAATGCAATGTTGACTGTGTAAGTCTGAGTGTTTATGAACTCTTGACCATTATATGAAAAATGTAGCAACTATAGCTTCATCCTCCCAGATGTTCAAAGCTTGAGTCTGCTTGCCTATAGACACTAGCTGCCCAGACTAGCTAACTCCCCTTTCATGTACTGTACATAACAAACATGCTAGGTTTCTTGGTTGTTGTGTTACATGGTATCACCCATCAGAGTTTCACATTCCACCTAACTCCAGCTTTTTGGTAAGTGTGTCTGTTCTCTTTTCATTCTTTCACAAGCCTATCTGGTCAAGTCTTGGTTGCACTGGACATGGTCTTATTAAAATAGATTTGTAAATTCTCATAGAATGAAATGAATGGCAAACCATTAAGTGATGGATTGATCACATTGATGGGTTTCTGTTGAAAATATTTTTAACACAATATTTTTCTATCACTGGAATAAACACTTATTTTAGATGTTAGTTGGCCTTCCTGACAGCAATGATTTCATTAAACTCTCAACAGAAGATGATCAAAATCACTTAATCAGAGACATTCATTTTATATAACACTGATTGTGGTCAGGAAATTCATATAGTTTGACCTCATATTCAGTAAGAATAGTCTATGTACCAGATAAACCTGAATTCCACTAGAGTCCTGTCATGACTCAGGATTTTAAATTCTGGAAATTGTTGATGTCCTTAAAATTCAGCTGTCCATTCTTCTTGGCCTGTGGGTAGCTTTGTCTCTTTTATTAAATGCCAGTCTACCATTGAGAAGTTAGACTCTGTCAGCTTAGTTACTCTTTCAAGAATAACTGTTTCAGCTGCTGTTCCACTGGACATCAGAAGCCATTGGTCTACTACCTGTTCAGCTGCCTTCAAAGAAAGGGGCACTGTACCTTTTCTGGATTGCAAAGGTCACTTCAGGGATGGTGCCATATTGTTCTGGCCTCAGAGGATGCCTGTTGCTAAATCCACAACTACACTTGTCTTCGTGAGAATTGGTAGTCCTTTGTTTGATGCGCTGTCTGTCCATTTTGTCCTGTTTTTCAGCAGTTGATTCGAGAACACTTTGTTGTCTAGTGGCTAACTTTTGTCACAAGGAAAGTTAACTCCATATGCAGTTTCTTCAATGCCCGTATCTTCTCTGAACTAGATTGGTGCTACCAGGAGCTGACATGTGTCATAGTCATAAAAAAAGAAAAAATTCTAAGTTATTAAAACATTTTAAATATCATATTCTGTAGATCTCTGAAGGGTTTGAAGACAACCTGTCTATTTAAAATATATCTGCTCGACCTTGAAAACATACCTAATATGACCACAAGTTCGATTGTAATGTCTAACTACTAACTTTCATTTCTTTATATCCTAATAGGTAATAAATATGTTCAAGGATTAGTTCAAGGTTTGCATTACATTCTTAAATGTAAATGAATGGTATAAGTACAATATCTTTAACAAGATTAGAAATATACAAATAGCATTTTCTAACAATCTCAATCTCAATATATACAATTTGTATGCTATATACAAAAATCTAATCCAATGTAAAGTATTTAAAACTAGTAATTGTCTTTCAAAAGTAGATTCAATAATCTATCTTTTTATCTATATCATATCTATATCTTCCTTAATGTATGTTCACAATATCACAGAAGAAACACAAATCAACTAGATGAGCCATCAGTATACCTGAATATGAGCACATATGGAAAATACTGCAATAGTTCACATATCTTTCTTAGGAAGGAGGTTAGTGCATTTTACACCTTTAAAAGACTATTTGTATTGTATGTACTTTACTGAAGGAGATGGTTTTGTCATTCAGCTTCCTTTAAAAAAAACTTTTTTTCATAGTGCATGAAGAAGATAATTTGAAATATTTGCTAATTGATCTCCCCTGAATGCTCATGTTATTAGTGAATTATTAGCTCCCAAAGCATGGGGATCAGAAACCTGTGACTCCAACTTTTTTTTAAATAAGACATATTTGTAAATTTAACTTAAAATTTCAAAGTGAGTTTATCTTTAACTATCTGTGTATATATAAATTCAAGTAGAAGTATCTTTAGTAGACTACTAAAATATAAACCAAAGACAGAGGGCAGGGCCTGTAAAATCTGAGACAAAAATTATGGGTTCCCTTCCTAAGCTACACAAAGCCTAGACCTCCATCAGCAGAAATAGGTCAGGTAGAGAACATGGCTCTTCCAACACATTGATTCTGAAGTTCTGGACTCTGGTTCTGCAATGGTATAACTTTCCATTACTTTAAGCCACCCAAATTTACAGAGATTTGCATCACAACTTTAGAAAGCTAGCTCTTTATATTTTTCTGGCTCTGTTTGAGGGGTATATCTGATGAAAATTGAAAATGATTATCATTTAGAAGGCCGCTAAAAGTAGATGTTACTCTCTAAGTTCAGATACAGTACTCATCACATAAGAGGATGCCTGGCCAATATTCTTCCTGGCAGCCAATGGAACTGAACACCAGGAGTCACTGCCAATTAGACATAGTTGAAACTCTTTTCATGGAACTCTCTTCAAAATCTACATTTCTGGGTTTCCTTTGGCAGCAAAACTTTCCCCAAAGAAGATTCCTGTTGGTTTTGTGGGTGAGGCAGTTATGACATTTATCGTTGAATCTTGTTCTTTCTTCCAGACATTCACTTCTGAGAAAGCAGCATGCATAGAGTACTTGACAGTTACCTGTGGGATAAAGTACTCAAAATTTGTAGTCAAGAGAGATTTACATGTTCAATATGACAATTTTGTAGAAAATGAGAAAGGAATATTTCTGTTTGTTTTATATATAAAATAACTTAATAAATGTGCCCTTGTACTTTAAATAACTAACATTAAAATGTATTTTAATTGAGTTAATTTTCAAAAATGGCATAATACATTTCCAGCATCATCAATTCTAGCTAAATTAATATAAAAATGAAGTGAAACCAAAGACTGCAAAGACATATTCTCAAAGTCACAAAGAACTGGAGCTTCTGTCTGTAGAAGGTCTAAAATTTAATTCCCCTTCATATAGCTCTAGGGTCTTTCTAGTACATAGAACCTGCTTTAAAAAATGAAAAGATATCTAAATTAAAGTAACAAAACTCCATGCTAGCAGATGGTAGATAGAAATAAATACATTTTTCTAAAGTACTGGGAACAGAACATAGACCCTGACATATCAGGATAACTCTCTACCACTTTGCAGCCTTCCTAGCTGATAAAACACATATATTTTGTTGCATGAACTAGACATGAGGAAAATGTTGAAATAGTACTATGTGTTGGGATAATCTTTTTGTACACTGCATGAAGATGTGACTCAATCCTTCCTCACTTGCTAAAGGTACCTTCTGAATTGTTTAATGGAGAGCTAAATGGCCAAAGATAGGCAGGAAAATAGGCAGGACTTCCAGGCAGAGAGAGAAACTTCATGGGAAAAAATCTGAGGCCAGGATTCACCAGCCAGACACAGAAGAAAATGGATGTACAATACTGAGAAGAGGTAATAAGCCACTTGACAGAATTTAGGTTAATACTAATGGGTTAATTTAAGTTTTAAGACCTGGTTGGGAACAAGCCTAAGCTGAGGCCAAGCTTTCATAATAATAATAAAAAGTCTCCATGTTATTATTCACGAGCTGGTAGTCCAAAGAAAGCTTGACTACAACTATGGATCTGCATTTACCATTCACTCTCATTTAAATTGCTGACACAATAATCCATGTTAAGTCACCTAGTTGATGGCATCACCTTGTAACAACTCAACAACATAGGAGGGTTGTAAAGAAGGAATTAATAATTCTCTCTTGAGGGACAGAGGGCCATATGTCCTAGAACATGGGCTCCAAAGCACTTGTATTTGGCTTATAATACTTATGGAACATCTGAGGCATTAAAATGTATGATACATGCATTATAAAGGAAAGTAATTATTGAGAGGTGACAGCTGCAGTAGGCAAGCCCAGAGTTATGTATGCTCATAATTTGATGAGTTTTATGCTGAATAATGCTGTGAATAACTTGATGTGACATTAATTAACATCTTGCCATAAGAATTACAGAATTACAATTAAATTCCCCAAATAAATTTCATAAGAAAAAATCACTTAAAACCCCAACCGGCATAATTTATCAATAGGAATTCTATGTAAGGATTAATTAGAATACCTACCTCCTCAAAGCCAAGTTTTGTAGAAACCCTGTAAATGCTTTTTCACAGGTAGCAAGTGGACTATCATTTGATAGTGGCCTTCTCCCACCCTATCTATCCCTAGTGTTAGATCAGTGTAATCTTTCTAAATTCATGATGATAATTTTTTTTATAATACCACTTATTAAGCAAGCACTGTGCTAAAAAATAGTTTGGTACATTGTCTCTTAAGGAATTAGTGAAATGTGTCAGTGTGAGGGTCTCCTTTTACAGATGGAAAAGTTGAAGTCCTCTGAGGTGTGGTGATTGTCCATATTCTCACAGCTAGCAGGAACTGGTAGAGTCAGAATTAAAAACTTTTCTCATCTTAATGAAACAACAAGTTCTCTTCTATAATTTCTTGGAACTTGTTTAATAGCCATGGTCTTCCCTTAGTCATGATTCAACTTCTAGAATCATGAAAAGAAAGAAACATAGTAGACCTCTTATTACATGATTGGCTCTAGAAAACATGAGTCATTAAACATTTGATAAACATTAGATTCATTATTATTTTTTCTCTAATGGTCACTGTAAGCATAGCAGTTTACATCTCTGCTCCAGAGAAAGGTTTCCCCATTGTAACAACTCTACTCTGGCAGGGGAGGGTTTCCCAGTGAAGTTGTGACAGTTCTGTTCAGGTCCCTATGAGTGTAACAACTCTGCTCTGCTAGGGGAAAGTTTCCTCAGTGAAAGTGTTATAATTCTTCTCAGCTCTGCTCTGGCTCTCCAGAAAGATGTTACTTTTTTGCTCTGTTACATTCCTGGGAAAGAAGGTCATCATGCAAACCTCACTCAAAAGATTTATTGGGACAGAGGAATCAAGAGGATGGCTGCCTCTGCAAGGGTAGGAAAAGGTAGCAGCCAACCGAACAGGTACAGGACTTATACATGGCTTCTCAGAGGTGGAGTTTTTTCAGGGTAAAGATTTTCAGGGTGGGAACTGGTCATATTTCAATCCTTGAGCTTAGACAGACTCAGACATTGGCTGGATTTCATGCTCAGGGATTGGCTGGTTTCGTTCTCAAGGGATTGGTTGGTTTTCCTGATCAGGGACTGGTTGTTTTTGTACTGAGATGTCAGGGGAAGAGTGTGTTTCTTTTGCTCTGGTTACAGAGCCAAATTGTGTATCTTTTACTGGCCCCTTTTAGCCTTTTGGCTCTGGTTATAGGACCAAAGCTTATTATTATTATTCTTTTTTTGGAGGGGGGCGAGTATCTGGTTTCAGGTTCAGGGTGTGTTTCTTTGTCTCTGATTTCTTTGGCTAGCCCCTTTACTCCACACACTCCTATTTTTTGTTTATTAATGAATCACCAGTGGTTGAAAAGGGGGCTGCATAATCATTAGACTACTTCCTGTTGAATTGAGGGTTTTGAGGCAATCTTGATTTTCATTGTGAGGAGGAGGTACTCAGGTCCTGTAGGTCTTTGGCTCTGTAGCTGGGGGCTGCTAATGCTTAATAGTAACTGGTTAAAAGCCTGATTAGAAATCTTTTGGATCTGTTGTTGAAGGAAATATAGATAAGACATTTATGAGACAGGTTGCAACTAGTAGGACCCCATGATGATTTTACTATTCTGTTTAGTGAGTTGTTTTCTCCAATTTATGTTCTAATAAATTTCCTATACCCTTTAAGCAGACTCCCTTGAATTCCTCACTGTAACTTCCTGAATATGCATCATGTCTCCTATAAGATCACAAAGGGCAGCTTACATCTGGCCAATGTTGATAGTGATCTTAAATATCTCCTTTTGGCAATCTGCTGGTGAGCAGTCTCCAAACTCCATCATGAAAGTGGTCTAATTGAACCATTAAACATAGGTTTAATAATAGCACAGAGGGGAAAGAAATCTGAAACATTTTCTGTCACCCTAAATCACTTTCTTCTATCTTCAGAACTTTCATGTACATGACACTTTCTTGGGACCTCAGAACTTAAGCTTTTACATCCTCAGACAACCCTTTCTTAGACCCTCGGAACTTAAGTGATCCCCAGTGCTGACTTAAGATTTCACATTCTCAGACCTTCATAACACTTTCTTGAACTCTTATTCCAACTAGGTTGAATTTTCACCAATAGCCTCTTCTGGGATTTCTTTAGGAATTTAAGTCCTGCCACACAGTGATAAGTGTAAGTTTCTCTCCATGACCCTTCATGTCTTTTTGCTAATAACACCTATGTGACTCTTATATCACAAAGTTCATACTGTACTCATACAGTATGTTTCTGTATGAGTACATGGAGGCACAGCTGTAATACCTTATTAAAACAAGTATTTTTTTAAATTATATTACTGTAGCAGGGATCTTACAAGGTCTTATTAATAGAATCAAACCTGAGCCAGGAATTGGGGTGAACACTGGAAGATCATAGACACAGAACAAGCCACAGCTACCTCACCTTGCCAGTTCCTCAGCTGGTCTTGTTTCCTCAGACTGGAAGCTTCTGAGTAATCATCTGATGAATCTCAGCTGAACTGTGCTGCTCCAAGCTTAACCAGCCAAATGCTTCTCATTTCTGGTCTTCATGCCTTATATATCTTTCTACTTTCTGCCATCACTCCCTGGGATGAAAGGCTTGCTTTCTGGGATTAACGGTGTGAGTCACCATGCCTGGCTATTTCCAATGTGACCTTGAACTCATAGAGATTGGCCTGGCTCTGCCTCCCGAGTGAGTGCTCAAATTAAAGGCATGTGCTACCACTGCCTAACCTTTATGTTTAATATTGTGGCTGTCCTGTTCTCTGACCCCCAGATAAGTTTATTAGCATGCACAATATTTCAGGGAACACAATACCACCACATATTATAAACCCTATTTTTGTGATTTTTGTTTTCAGGACAGGAGTTTTCATACAAAAATAGAGAAAACAAGCAAAGATGATAAGCCCTAGTGAAGGAGAGGTGAATAAGGAAGTTATAGGGGACTGAATCAGCATTTGAAAGCCTGGTCCAATTTCTTGACCCTATTAAGCTAGGTTAGGGTTAGAGGTCAGGGTTTCTTGGATGATAAACATCCATACATAAGAGCTACCCAGGTAGGTGTAGGTAAGAAGAAATAGAGGAGAAAGCAAGTTTAGATATAAAAGAGTTTCGTATCATTTGTGTAAGTGGCAAAAATTGTCATCACTGAAAATCAAGCATGCCAATTTTGGCCATTTGAACTGTGCTGAGGCCAGAGTGAAACTTTAATAAAAATTGGAGTTCATGGAGGAAGAAAGGAAGGGTCACAAAGTGAACACCACTGGAGGGAATTTCTGTAAGCTCCAAGTGGGAGCAGAGAGATAGAATGGGGAAGGTTGCAGAGGCATAGATGGGCTTAAGGTAGCTGAAGTGCTTAGTAGGCAGCTCCTATGGGGAGCAGGCTGGAAAGCAGGGAGTGTTTCAATAGAGGGAGGGGAGCAAGTGTCTTACCAATGCGAGAGTTGTCCACATGGTGAAGCCCCAGAGGGTGTAGCAGGCTCCAGGAGCCAGAGCAGACATTTACCAAGGAGATGAAGAGAGACAGATGGTTCAAACAGGTGGGGGAAACAACTAAAGAATTTGGAACAAAATATGATGCGATGCAGAAGCCAGCAGAAACAAATGATCTGTGCACAGCTTAAGAGCCAAATCAGCAATTTGAGTCATTTTGAGATGTTAAGAAATGGGTACTAGAGGTGAAGGGAAACAGGTGCTGAGTTGATCAGCTGGAGATCCTGAATCAGGTGGTAGGCTCTGTTGGTTTTCTTAACTGTGAGTACAGGGATATTAAAGTGAGAAATGGGGTGGGGGGCAGAAGATACTTTCTTAGGTCAGAGATGAGAGGCTTAGTTCCCCCAAGGCTTTGGAGAGAGTGGATATTGGGCCTTCGTTATGTATTTGAATGGGCTTTGTAGTTGGATGATGACAGGGGGGATGATGTTTGGCTATAGAAGGGTTTGGGAGTGTTTCACACATGAGGGTCTACCTGAGGCAGGTAAAGGAAAAGGTTTATTAAAATGTATGGTTAGGAGGAGAAGAGGGGGAAGAATGGCTGTGGAGTTTGGAGTCCAGCAGATAAGGAGAGCAAAATAGACTCCCATTTCAGCTAGGGAGTCCTTTCCTAGAAAGAGGATGGCATAGGATGGCGCCATTAGGAAGGAATATCCCTGAAGATACAGCTAAGTGGTAGGGTTTGGTAAGTCTGGTAATGCTGTCTCCAGCAATAGAAGAATGAGATGGGTCCCCAGAACTCCATCAGAACCCAAATAAGTGGGCCTGGTGTCTAGAAAGAAGGAAATGGATTACCCTGATACTGCTATGAGTACCCATCCCTGTCAGAGATGGCAGTGGTCTGTGAAGGGAAAGGGGGTTTGCTAAAGAAACCCAACCTAACCGTGGAGCCCAGAACTAGGGAAAGATTGCTCAGATCAGGGCAGAAAGAAACACAGTTTGGTTCAATCAGATCAGAGCCATCTCTGCCCCTGGCCTACTGACTTGTGAAACAAACCAATCACATAGCAGGACAGTAAAACCCTGGGCCCAAGGTTGACTCCATCCCCAAGACATCCTGTGTAAACTGCCCTGCCTGGTCAGTTTAAAAAAAAAAAAAGGCTGTTCTCTCCACCCTGATAGAGGCAGCTACTCTTCTGGACTCCTCCTTCCCAAATAAATCTCTTTCTCAAAAGCTTTGGGTGTGATGATCTTCATTCACTGGCTTAGAGAAGATCCTTGCTGAGCTTCCCTCAGTGGACAAAACAAGGGAGAGCTAAAAGAGCAGAGTAAGGAGGAGCTGAACAGAAGGTCTTTGTTGAGACATCGCTCAGTGGACAGAGCAAGAGAGAACTGAAAAAGTAACACTTTTCTTAGGTGCTGGAGGAGATTGCTGCAATTCTGCAGGGGTTTTCCCTTTTGCAGAGTGAAGCAAAAGAAGCAACATCTTAGGCAGGAGAAGCAGAGCTCTGCTAGGAAGCCCCCTTAACTGGGGGCTGAGCGAAGCTCAGCTGTAGGAGCTCTCCAGGAGAGGAGCAGGATTGTCATATCCTGCAGGGAGACCCTCCCCCAAAACACCAGGTATACCTTGACTTTCCCAAACTGTAGTTAGAGTTTTCCTGCCTGGCCCAGTCAGGACAAATCTCTCTTACCCACCAGTCCCACAGTCGCTCAGACCCAACCAAGTAAGCACACAGAAACTTACATTGTTTACAAACTGTATGGCTGTGGCAGGCTTCTTGTTATCTACTTTTTCTATCTTAAATTAACCCATTTCTGTTAGTCTAGACTTTGCCACATGGCTTGTGACTTACCAGTGTCTTTACATATTGCTTCTCATGGCGGCGGCTGGCGGTGTCTCCCTCCAGTCTTCTACTTCCCAGAATTCTCTTCTCTCTTGTCCCGCCTATACTTCCTGCCTGGCCACTGGCCAATCAGAACTTTATTTACATAGAGTGATATCCACAGCACTTCCCCTTTTCTTTTTTTTTTTTTTTAAGGAAGGTTTTAACTTTTACATAGTACTATATATAACAAAACAATTATCAAGCAAGAATTACAGTTACAATATTAAAGAAGATATTCTATCTATCTTATAGTTGTGAGTCTAAGGTTTTATATATAACTTATCTTTTATCATAACTGAGGAAATTATAACTATCTAGTCTTCAACCACATCAAAGACCTCAGAAGGATATAATATTACCTGAGAACTGGGAGAAGGATGCAAGCAACTTTTGGGAGTCTTGCAGGGTAGACAGAGACAGCCGGCAGCCTGAACAGTCACCTAATGTTCCTTTGTAAAGTTGGGGCATTTGTCTTCAGCCCACAGGGCTAGAGTCTCTCGGTCACTTCTCTCAGTGTCCTGTAGAATGTCTGGCAGTTTCCTCTGCGAAGCAGGAACCTGAAGGACCATTTTGTCAAGCAAAGTTTAGTGGTCACCTTTCTATGGGTCCTGCACGTCCAGTCGATCAAGCAGTCCAGGCAAGAACAGTTTCTTGCCCAAATGGGTATTTTTGTCAAGGTGAAGATAAACTCCATATGAAGTGTCTTCAATGCCCATCCTCCTCTCTGAAGTAAAACGGTGCTGCCAGGAGCAGACATGTCTCACTGTCCAGAAAGTCTAAATTTTAAAAATATTTTAAATGCCACATTCTGAAGGTCTTGAAGTATTTGAAGATTACCTATCTATCTGAACTATCTCTATGTATACCCAGAAGACTTAACTAACATGGCTATGAGTATGATTATCACAGATGATTAATTATTAATCTATTTTTAATTATCTATTACAATTTTAAATGAGCTGTACAAACATAATACCTTAAACAAGAGTAGAAATATACACACAGTATAACAAAATTAACTTTAAGTTTATATCAATAGACTAAAATCTATACCAATGTAAAACATTTTAAATGAGTTGTTGCTCTTTAGAAGTAAGTTTATTAATCTACCCTTTCATCCTATCATATCTATATCATATCCCCTTTTTATCTTTAGAAAGAGATTGTATTTATAATCAACCTGTTTTAAATAAAATATTGGTTTTTCTCTGTCCCACACCAGAGGGCTCTTATGATTTGGGACATAAGAATCTCTTAACCTTTTCTTTGAACAATGTGCTTGGGTTTAGAGAAGGAGTGAGCCAATTCCATCTCCAAAGCCAGCTTGATAATTTTGGGAAACTGGGCGTAGTTTTTCTTACTACTTCCTGCTGGAGGGGGGCGCTGTATCTTATGGGGACACAAAGAAAATTTTAGGATTATGGAGCAGTCTGTGAGGGTAAACTTCTGAGCCAGTAGCCTTGAAACCATTCTGGATGTCGGATCATCTGGGCCATGGTGTCATTGGAGACCTTTCAGGTGGTCTTGGCTGATCAAACCTGATGTATCTTAATCTGGAACAAATCCACAGCCTCTGGCTTTCTTTGGAAACAAAAGCAGAGACTCTTTTCCAAAGCAACATATCCTTATATCCAAATTTTGAAGTCAAGGTACCTTTAAAATTTACATATTTATTTAACTCAACAGCTTTTATGATAAAATCTTTTTCTGCAGTTAAAAGTCCCAAAGACAAGACAAACCAGATTCTCTGTGTAATATCCATCTTTATAAGATTGAAACGCCTCTGTGGCTGCTGGCTCCACCCACCTCAGCTTCCCAACATGGCTGTGGTACAGTTTACTGCCAGCTCTGAGTCTGGGGCCATGTGTACCATCAACTATCAGAAGCAGTTCTATCAAAGCAGTTCATAGCCCAGAAACCTTTTATTGTTGTTGTTTTTAACTAGCAAAGGCTAAATCTACCACACAGCAGAGTAAAGTGCTGCTTGTAGATACTTCATTCCCACCACACTGCAGGTCAGATGCACATGCCAGAAACCCGCCACAGTAGCAGTCAGGATACCCTTCCCTGCTGAAGCAGTTCCAGGCCTGACTTTGCCAAGAATTCAGAAAAATTTCCCTTCCAGGGTTGGGCTGCTTTATTGCAGTTCCAGCCATCAGAGCTGTACTAAACAGCTCTAGTTGTTGCCTGACTCCCCAGGTAGTCAGGACACCTTTACCCAGAGTTGTTGCAACAAATTTACTTACATTGTTGGTGCTGAAACCTGGGCCCAAACCCACAGAGTTGTAACCAATTTACTTACAGTCCAGCCAAGGGAGGCCAGACCTCTCAGTCCAAGGAGGTCAGATGAGCGATCTGGGCTTGATGCCTTCTTCTCATGAGGGACATGGGGGTAATCAGCACCCCAATTCCCTCCTTGATGGTACCTTGGACATGGTCTAGGTGGTTTATGAGAGTTTGGACAGGTCCAAGGCTCAGTGACCCTCCTGATAGCATTTGAAGCAAGGACACAGAGGTTCTCAGGCTTTAGGAGACCAAGGAGCCTGGGCTTTTGCTTTGGCACTCTGAAAGGCCTTAGCCATCATCAGATATTTTTGTTCTGGGGCTTTTTCATCTCTCCCACAGTATACCTTGAAGGTCACAGTAAAGACTTCTGCCTATGGAGTCAGGGGTCCCGAATTTCAGGAAAGTCTAGGGGAAGAAGTAGTCATAAGGAATTGCATCCCTTCTGGGGTCTCAGGATTCAGACTTGAATATTGTAAGAGGTCTTTTTAAGGCAGTCTAGGAATTGAGATGGGTTTTCATGCCTTTCCTGGATAACCTCTTAGAATTTTTCATAATTTACCACCTTAAGGGTGGCCTTGTGGATACTGGCCAGGAGTCAAGTTATAAATCCTAGCTAAGATGTCTCCTGGAGTATTGTAATCCCTTGGTCAGGGACTCTCCTATCCCTAAGTGGGTAGTTGTTATCATTGTGATAGATTTCATCTGCATGGACCCTAGCCTGATCCTAGATTCACCTATGCTCCTCTGGGAGAAGATTGTTAGTGAAAAATCATATGAACATCATGGAAAGTGAGGTTGTAGGATTGGGTAATATATTGGATATATATTACCATAAAGCAGGGCCTTATATGTAATAGTCAAATACTCTGCTTGAATGCCACATACTCAGATCTGATTGTGTGGGCAGCCTGTCACTGAGGAGGGAGAAAAGGAAGCCAGAAAGGTTGAAGAAGAGGAGAATGGACTACTGGTTGAGGCTGATAAGGGGGATGTTCATGAGTGTGATAGAAGATATTACAGGAATCATCTGGTTTGGGTTTCATAGCTAGGAGTTTTTCCCTCTTTGGTCAGTTTATTCCAGAATGGTATCACACCATGTGGTTCTTTTAAGATTGCCTAAGTATAGATGTTTAACTATCAACCCAGTGTCATAGATTTTTCAGATTTGTAACCTTACCCAATATGCTTACAGATCTTGAGATAAGAACTATACCTTAGCAAAAGTTTTAGAGAGAACAAAACCAAACATGTATGAGGTGAGTAGCAATAGTACCCATTGGGAATAATCTATTCCTTTGTTTTGCTCTCCTTTCTCTGTCACATAGAAGGTAGCTCTCTTGAGATTTTGGAGGAAACCTTTTAACTGAGCATGCTTGGGTCTAGAATAGGAGGAGCCATACTTGAACTCCAGAGCCAACTTTTAATTTAAGTGGGACAGCATAAAATAATGATCTAATGCCACTCACATCTAAAAGTCACCTGAATTTGTGTAAAACTTATTTCAGTAAGATAATAATAAAGAAGACTTGAAGATAGAAAATCTTTGACCCTCGACACAGACAGAGGACACTGCAGGAAGGAGCTGAGAGATGCACCAGCCAGGGAGAAGTGTCTGCTAGGTATGTGCATGCACAGCTGGCCAACTCCTTTGCTTTCCCCCCTCCTACTAGATCTGGCTTCCAGATCCCACTTTTCAACAAGCTGACAGATCCATCAATGGTAACAGGACATTTAAACAGTGTGTGTGTTGGGGGGAAGACCAGACAAAATACAAAATGGGTTTGGACTGGAGAAGAGAGAAAGCTTGATATAGAGAAAGGAGAATCTCCTTCCATTTCCCTGATTGCTCTCAATAGTTGTAAAGGTCCCAAGTAATATTGGGATCTAAAGTATCATTACATAGCCATTTGGATTGATTATCTAAGGGGTATTGAGGCCAAATTTGATTGCAAGGGTGACTTAAGGTGCCAGGTGTAGAGGCTGGAGGTTTTCTAAGAGGCATCCCAAGGAGAAATGAGAAGGTATGGAAGACGCAGTTCCCATGGATGAGACAGCAGAAGAAAAAGGTCACAGCAGCCTTTAGTTGTAGTTGTACTCTAGACTCAGGGAGGACTAAGCATTCAGTAGGTCTTACTAAAAGGGAATCAGGGGCTTAGCCTGGCTAAGCCAGAGGAGAGACTTGGTGCCTGGTACCAGGGCTTTCATAGAGGCCAGAAGGCAAGGGCAACAACTAAGCTCTAGAGGGGGTCTCATCCACAGGAAATGGTGAGGGATGGGGGTCACAAAAGCCATGAGGGTCTAGAGGAGCTGTGGTATTATGGGCAGTTCCAGAGGGATGATATGAGAAGAGAGCAAGAAAGGGCACAATAACCCAGTTCAGCCTAAAGAAACTGCAGGATTGCATCTCTGAGCTTAGTAGCATGGAGTTAGGTGAAGAAGACAAGCCATAGCCTCAAAGACTGTTACTGGGCGTACCTCTGCCTCCAAGAGTACCAGAGAGGTTCCAGACACTCAATGGACACTTCCTGGGACTCAGGGAAACATTTACACCAACTAAAAGGGAAACATGTAATTACTGCCAGTAGATGGGGTGCTAAGCAATAGGTGAGCTAGAAGGTGAGTCTGTTGCAGGTGGGCTAGAAATGAGGGATAGGGTCCAAATGCATCTCAGAACACGATGTGGAGCACAGGCACCAGGAGAGCCTATCTGAGTCACAGCACCAAATATAAGCATTGCAGCTCCAGTGGAAAGGGATCCTGGCAGTCAGGAATCAAGAAGTACCACAAAATCTCTAACATAGCAGCTTACAGCTCTGCTCCAGGGAAAGGGTTCCCAAATGTAACAACTCTGCTCCAGCAGGGGAAGGTTTCCCCAGTGAAGTAGTCACAGCTGTGCTCAGGTTCCCTAGAGTGTAACAACTCTCCTCCTCTAGGGAAAAGTGTTACAATTCTGATCAGTTCTGCTCTGGCTCTTGTAAAAGATGTTACTTCTGTGCTGTGCTCCATTCCTGGGAAAGGTCTCACCCAAACCTCATTCAAGAGATTTAATGGGAGGGAAGAATCCAGGAGGGTGGCTGCCTCTGCCAGGGTGGAAAAAAGCAGCAGCCAACTGAGCAGGTACAGAGGGCTTCTATAGGGCTTCTCAGGAGCAGAGTTTTTCCATGGTAAAGATTTTCAGGGTGGGAATTCGTCGAATTTCAAGCCCTCTGCTCGACCAAGCTCATAAATTGGCTGGTTTTGCTCTCACAGACTGGTTGGCTTTCCTGCTCAGAGACTGATTGGTTGTTGTGCTGAGTTGGTCGGGGGCAGAGTGTTCCTTCGGCTCTGGTTTTAGGGCCAGAGTGTGTTTCTTTCACTGGCCCTTTTACTCTACAGTTACACTGACAAGAACAAAAGGAAACAGATGTTTGTATTTCTCTACTGTATTTATTCACCCCAACAATCCAAATACCACTTAAATACATAATCAATGTAAATACTTCAAATACTGTGTGTTTCACAAATAGAACATACTAAGAATTTGCTATATTCATGTCTTAAATGCTCAATAGTCATTTGTGACTTTTGACTATCATGTTGGTTAGAGAAGCTTTGAACAAAAACTGTTTTGTTTCTTAGGTCATCCATAGTCATAGGAAAAATACGTAAATCTTTACATCAAAGTTCCTTTAGAAGTTGATGGAAGCAGGTGACATTATGGGGCAGCTAATTCCTATGGCGCTGTTGAAGCGTCTCTTTTAGCTTTTGTTTCAGCCTCATCTTTTCCAAAGACTCAGACTTCCCCGAAGCATCCCTGCCGCACTCTCAGCCCTTTGGAAGGAGCTTTATGAGTCTGAGCTGAGTGTGCAAAACTTAAGGAAATAGATCTTTAAAAAGAATGTTTGTCTCACATCTTTCTTCTTTAATTGTGACTTAAATGTCTCCTTCTGTACTGAGTATATAGGATTGTCATGTGAACCGAAGTTCCCAGGAAGAAAGCAAGAAGTCATACCAGGTTAGATTAAGAATGCCATCAGTTATCATCAGGAATCTAAGGTGGGAATATCTCTGTATTTCTCTAATCAACCTAGCTGCATATTCCCTGAGATGTATTTAGAAACACATTTCTTTATGACTTTTTTCTATTCTTATAAAAATTTTATGAAACTGTTACCACTTTGGAACAGGAGATTTTTGAAAAATGGAATTTATGTTCCCAAGCCATAGTCAGTTATATTTGGATCCATAATAAACTATCTCTTATCCCACTTGAGGCTTTGCTTCTTGCCTCAATGATAATTCTGCTTATTTAGAATGTGTTCTATCCTGAGAGGCTTTTGCTGTTCATGGAATCCATGCCAACTTTAGACTTAAGGCTATGATTTAGCTCTATACTCTTTCCATAAACAGTAATGAGTTCAGTCAGACAGACAGCTACTTTGTAAGTAAATGAATATGCCTATGCAGAATCTGGTGGGAATGTGATCAAAAGTAAAGGAAATAGATACAAAATGAATACAGAGATACCAGTCTTTCACTCCTCATTCAGTCACCACATGAGGACTAAATATTGTTTAGCAAGAGAAGTTTCTGTCTGTTACATGGGCCTTTATAAGAATATTAGGTAGTTAGAAGTACCCTAGTTGGAATTAGAGAACAAATGCCAGCAGGATGTTAATAGTCATCAGTCAAGATAGCATTGTATAATAAAAGTACAAGGAGTTAGTTGTTGTTTTGTTTTTTTTTTCAGATTGAAAAGTTATTCCCATCAGGTCTATAATTACAACCCAAAGTAGCAGAAAAAGAGAGAATAATTTGACTAAAGTTTTAGTAATTCCTTAATGTATGTAAGATGCCATGAGTTGGTGTCTGAATGATGCTTGGTGATTGAGTATCATTTCAAGTAGGATAAGTTCTGCAACAAAAACACTCTTTGGTTATATGGAGGAAAATGCTTTAGATATTATTGGTTAAAAATAATAATATAGATTGAGAAACCCATTCCCATTTCCTAGTCATGGGATTAAAATCAATAAGAAGTACAACTCAATAGTTTCAATCTGGACTCTATTTTATGCATAAAATCATGTTCTGAGTGCTTAAATCCCTACTAAAAAGTATAAATGTTTATTTGGGGGGGGGGGGTTCGAGACAGGGTTTCTCTATAGCTTTGCGCCTTTTTCCTGGAACTCACTTGGTAGCCCAGGCTGGCCTCGAACTCACAGAGATCCACCTGGCTCTGTCTCTGGAGTGCTGGGATTAAAGGTGTGCACCACAACTGCCCAGTCTGTTCAATTATTTTTGTCAGAAATTTTTCAAATCAACACAACCTCTCGGTCTTTGGAGGCTTAGCTTTAAAGAGGTGATATTGCTCCTTCTTTTCTTAAAAATTTAAAAAGTTACATTCTTATAGGTTAACGAGTTTCAGTATTCTTTGGGATATGTGAGAATTATTCTGTTGTTATTTAAATTCCCCTGATGAAGAATTTATCTGAACTCTGGAGCACAATTATAGTATCTAACTAGACACTTTCATCTTGCATCTCCCTGATTACTAACTTGAAGCATCAATAGCTGACAAAAGAGAGAGATGAACAGGTTTATATAAGCCAACAGGTAAGATATGGGGTGACTGAGTCCACTCACCCTATACAAAGGACAATTGTTAGCACCCTGAATCCTCTTGATCATTTATCTTTTGTTATTTGAGTCTCTCAATAGTAATTGTGTAATGTTCTTGGGATAGTATCTAAGTTCATGTGTTTGTGTGTGTGTGTGTGTGTGTGTGTGTGTGTGTGTGTGTGTGTGTGTGTGTGTATACGTGCATATGTGTGTATTTGAGAGAAAAGATGCCCCAACTGTACTAGGGTATCAAACATCTCCAAATACCAGCCTACAGTTTTATGTTTATTATTTGGGAGACCCTAGGAAAGCCATAGATTTGTGTTAGATTTATTAGACACATTTCTTTTTTTTTTTTCATTTTTCTTTATTAAGAAATTTTCTACTCACTCCACATACTACCCACAGATCCCCTCTCCTCCCTTCTCCTACCCCCAGCCCTCTTTCCTAAGCCACCCCACATCCCCCAAATCAAGGTCATGGGGAGGCAGCAGAGCCCAGCACATTGAGCCTAGGCAGGTCCAAGCCCCTTCCTACTGCACCAAGGCTGTGCAAGGTGTCACACATCAAGCACCGGATTCCCAGGAGCATGCCCACAGAAAAGGAACAGACCCCAAACCCCCTGCCTGGGTGCTCCCCAAACAGTTCAATCCAACCAACCATCCCTAGTCCAGTCCCATGGGGGCTCCACAGCCACCAGCCCACTAGTTCATGGGCTTCCACTAGTGTGGCCGGTCATCTCTGCACATCCTCTCATCATGATCTCCATGTCCCTTGCCTGTAGAATCTCTCCTCTCTCTCATCAATTGGATTCCCAGAGCTCATCCTGGTGCCTGGCCGTGGATCTCTGTATCTGCCTCCATCAGTCACTAGACAAAGGCTCTATGATGACAGTTAGGTTATTTGCTAGACTGGTCACCAGAGAAGACCAGTCCTGGCACCCTCTGGACCACTGCCAGCAGACCAAGCTGGGGTCAACCTTGTGGATTCTGAGAGCCTCCCCAGCACCCTGCCTCTTCCTATTCCCACAATGTCTTCATCTATTATAGTATCTTCCTCCCTGCCCTCCCACTCTGTCCCTGTTTCAGTTTGACCCTCCCATTTCCCTATGTTCTCACCCCCCACTTGCTGTGGATATTGCTCTGTATAAATAAAATGCTGATTGACCAGTAGCCAGGCAGGCAGTATAGGCAGGACAAGGAGAGAGGAGAATTCTGGGAGGTAGAAAGAAGGCTGAGGGAGAGAGAGCTGCCAGCTGCCACCACGACAAGTGATATATAAGGTACAGGTAAGCCACGAGCCATGCGGCAAAGTATAGATTAATAGAAATGAGTTGGGCCATGGTGGCACACGCCTTTAATCCCAGCACTCAGGAGGCAGAGGCAGGTGGATCTCTGTGAGTTCAAGGCCAGCCTGGTCTACAGAGTGAGTTCCAGGAAAGGCACAAAGCTACACAGGGAAACCCTGTCTCAAAAAAAAAAAAAAAAAAAAGAAAAAGAAAGAAAGAAAGAAAGAAAGAAAGAAAGAAAGAAAGAAAGAAAGAAAGAAAGAAATGGGCTAAAAATAAGAGTAAGAGCTAGACAATGGCAGGCCTGAGCTAATGGCTAAGCAGTTTAAATAATATAAGTGTCTGTGTGTTCATTTTATAAGTGGGTTACCAGACTGCTGGGGCTTAGTGGAACCTGGTGATAAACTCTAACTACATCCACTCCTCACCCTCTACCCTCCCACACACCCAGTCCACTCATGTAGATCTCATCCACTTCTCCTTCGCAGGGTCACCCATGAGTCCCTCCTAGGGTCTTTCCCTGTTAACTAGCCTCTCTGGAGCTGTGGGTTGCAGTCTGGCCGTCCCTTCCCTCACATTTAGTATCCACTTACGAGTGAGTACATACTATGTTTGTCCTTCTGTAGACTCATTTCTTTAACATATTTCAATTTATCAAGAACATTACTTGAAAAATTTAAAACATATAGCAAGATAATTTATGGAAACGTATTGTCATCTGCCATGTTCTGAAAACCAAGAATTCTTGAATTAAAAAATAAAAATTTTATTTTTTATAAGCTACTTATCCAAATGAATGATATTTTCATTATTTGAGAGCATGCTTTACTACAGAAATCAATCTTAATACTTACCACTAACTTCCACCAAAAAATATGTAAGTAGTATTACGAGAAAAAGATGGATTAATAATTTATACAGAGAAACTAGATATTTTTTGTACTATATTATCTGATTAGGACCAAATCTGCTTTATGTTGGAATCAGAATTAATCTTATTTTCTACAATCTAGTTTTCTATTGTTCAAAAAAAATTGTAGTTTCATTTCATTAGTGAAATGAGAAGTCACTACTGAGAAGTCACCATAAAATAAGATGGATTCTGGATCTTTCTAAAGAAAGTCTTCTTTTGTGATTTCTTCTTATATTTGAACCAGTAATAATAAAATCTTAATGTCTTATAGAATTCAATTTAAGATGATTTTAGAGAGCTGTAGGTTCCTAAAATCCCATTAACTTTTGGAACATCTTCTATAAGGTCTTAGTAAATAAATATTCTAAAAAGGAACTCAAGTAAGAAACAAAACAGGATTCTGTTTTCCCCTAAACTATCCTTGGGGAAAAGACACTAATCTTCCTTGCCATATTGTCATCTTAAGGATGACATCAATGTTACTTAGTGGACAGTAGTGATTAGTAAAGGATTAAAATTTAAAAACACTTTCAATATATTCTCATCAGATAAGTTATCTTTAAAAACAAGTTTGAAGACAACTAAAGTACTGATGGTGTTTTGCCTAGGCCCAATGTATTTCTGGACCTTATTAATTCTTTCCTGGACTATGAAAATGAACTCTATAACGGAGGTTAAAACACTGACATTTCCATCCCTACATTATTAAATGAAAGGTAATATATGCCCAGATAATTGTATCAATTTTGTTTAGTGCATGTTCAGCCAATTTTAAAATTCCATTTTTAAACAAAATAAAATTAATTTTCTTAATACAGTGATGATTTTCATTAGCTTTTCACTGTAAAATAAAATATTTGAGTAATAAAGGCCCAATCACTGAGCACACTGCCCATCAAAATTGGCTATCAAAATAAAAACTATGGACTATATGACTTTCACCAAGACCAACAGACACTGAACAATGGATATGACACAGTGCTCCTAGTTAATTGTTAAAGTGAAATGATTGATATTGAACAAAATTTTAATTGACTCAATTTTAAAACTATTTTTAGCAGATTTATTAAGTCTCATTCTTATGATATCTTTTTAGTAGGAAATTTGTCACAATGTGCAATGCAGTTTCAACTGTTGGTCTGCTGCCAGACTCAAGATTGATATTTCTGGTAACTGGCATGCATCTTATAAGGTTTGGTTAACAAAATGTAGGTAAAGCGTAGACTTCTGTTCTCACTGATTGCTTTCCCAGTAGTTCATTTTGCACTTTGTTTATTGTGAGAAGTTCTTTTGTGTGTGTGTGTGTGTGTGAGAGTTCTCCTGAGGGTGCATCTGAAAGAGTTCGAAGTGTGGTGTGGTAAGTGATCATACTATTCAGTGTTCCTGACATTTGGATAAGGAGGTTGACTGCCTCCTCCCTTGAGCACTATGCAAGCCTTCCAAGTGATGCTGGTCCTGACACCACTGTCACATACCGCCACACTGGCTAGCATTCCTCTCAAGCCCAGTTTATCTTCAGTCAGTCAGGGCAGTAGCTGCAGTGCCTTTATCCAGAATCATGCGGGGATGTCAAAGGCACATTCACGAAGGGAGGCAGATTCCAAACACTTCTTACTGGAGATGCCAGAATTTTTCATCAACTTGTGTCAAAAATTCTATGTAACATTTTCTTGCATTAATGTTATAAAAATTAGAAGCAGAATAAGTTTTAAGTTTCTCTTCTTTTATAGTGAAAACAGTTTCAAACATTCTAGAGAAAAACCTATGTATACTCTCTGAAGTAGAAATTTTAAATCTCAGAGTTTGTATGAAAAAAATTAGACAAGTGTAGAAAAAGTGGAAAATACATTCACAGAGATATTGCCTGCAATATTGGTCTATGGCAGAATGAAAATCATGTATAAAGCTATCAATAATTTTGATACAATAAATATTTCTTGATTTGCAAGCTGTATAATCTCTGTTTTGATCACTGAACTGTGATGCTGTACTGTGGACCAACTACAGATAATATGTGAATAAATTTGCATGACAATACTCCAAAACTTAATTATAACAGTAATTAATTTTGTTATCAGAATGAAGTTTGTTGGGGATTTTTGTTTTGTTTTGTTTTGTTTTGAATCCATCAGAAAATAAAGTTAAAGGCAAAAAAAAAAAAGTCATCTACTCTTAAATGCAGGTGAACCCATGCAGTACGGCCCAGACATTCTTTCTACTTTGTTGGGAAAGAGCTCAGTGAGGCCATGAACATGCATCAGCCCTTTAATTATGACTAATGGAATCTATAGGGAGAGTAAGCATTAGATGGTAGATGAGACTTTCCCAGGTGTCTGCGCAGTTAGAACAGCTCCAGCATCTGTGGTTTTTACCTACTTAAGTCTGTTCTATCCTAGCTGTTGCATTATAACAAACTGCCTGAACATGAGAAATTTGAAATGAACATAAGTATGTTCAATCCATCACCGTGAAGATTGGAAAGTCCATGCTTACTGAGGGTATTCTTGTTAATGGGTGTCACATGATGTCAGAGAAGTCACAATGAGTAACTGGGGGTTAAACTTGCTTTTGGAGAAACTCATTGAGCAACAAGCACCCACTCCAATAACATCATAAATTCTTTCATGAGGGTGGAATGCTCACGACTTGAAAAACTCTCAGATCATCTGTGGCATTGATGACTGAGTTTCTAAAACACAAGAACTTTGGCAACACATTCAATACACAGCAGAATTCTAGGACAATGACAATACTCCCAAGCAAGATTTTTCATATTTCTGGTGGTTGTGGTAGGGTCAATAAGACAAAAATAATCCTTGTAAAATATACTCAGAGGATTCTCCATAATAAAGATCCACTCCATAGTTTTTTAATTAATTTTCTATCTTTCAGCTTTATTGAAGGTATTATTAAATCTAAACATTTGGTAGTAGTTTATAGGATCTTTTATAATATCTTCCTCCATCAAAGTATCTTTTTCATTTCTGTCCCACTCCCTCACTGTTCCAGCTCAACCATCCCATTTCCTTATGTTTTCAGCCCCCTTTCCCTACCCTCTATTGCCCACCACTCATCCCCAGTTTACTCATGGAGATTTCATCTATTTCCCCTTTCCAGGGTGATCTATGATTTCCTCTTAGGGTCTTCCTTGTTACCTAGCTTCTCTAGAGCTATAGGTTGTAGTCTGGTTATTTTTTGCTTTACATCTAGTATCCACCTATGAGTGAGTACTGTAGCAGGAATCTTAACAAGTCTTATTAATAAAATCAAACCTGAGGCCATTTATTGGGGTGACTGCTGGAAGATCAGAGAGACAGAACAGGCCACAGCTTCCTCACCTTGCCAGTTCCTCAGCTGATCCTATTTCCTCAGACTGGAAATTTCTGTGTCCTCATCCCAATGGCTCTCAGCTGAACTGTGCTGCTCAAAGCCTAAAAGCTTAACCAACCAAATGCTTCTAGTTTCTGGTCTTCACGCCTTATATAATCTTTCTCTTTCTGCCCCCACTCCCTAGGATTAAAAGTATGTGTCACCATGCCTGGCTGTTTCCAATGTGGCCTTGAACTCACAGAGATCTGCCTGGCTCTGCCTCCATAGTGCTGGAATTAAAGGCGTGCACCACCACTGCCCAGCTTCTGCTATGACTTGCTTTGACCCATTTTCTAGCCATTTTTGGCTCTGTATCTAGTGGCTGTCTGTTCTCTGACCCCAGATAAGTTTATTAGGATGCACAATATTTTGGGGAACACAAAACCACCACAGAGTACATACCATGTTTGTCTTTCTGAGTCTTGGTTACCTCCCTCTGGATGATATTTTCTAGTTCCATCCATTTGCCTTTAGGACTTTTATCACAAACTTGTATTGAATTTTGTCAGATGGCTTTTCAGCATTGGTTAAGGTGATGATGTGATTTCTGCTCTCAGTCTGTTTTATGGTATGTTATATGTATTGATTTGTATATGTTAGTCTAACCTTGTGCATCCCTGATGAATCCCATTTGATAATGATATATGGTCTTCTTAATGTGTTCCTGAATTCACTTTGTAAGTGTGTGGAGATGGTTTGCATCTATGTTTTTCTTTTCATATTTTGAATGTTAATCTCATTTATATATCAGGATAATGGTGGCTTCATAGAATGAACTAGGTAGTATTCCGTCCCTTTCTCTTATGTGGAACAAATTGAGATGACATTGGATCTTCCTTGAAAGATTAAAATATTTCACCTAGTCCCACAGCCTGGGTGCCTCCCAAACAGATCAAGCTATTCAATTGTCTCACTTATCCAGAGGGTCTGATCTAGCTAGGGGCTCCACAGCTGTTGGTTCATAATTCATGTGCTTTCTTTCGATTGGCTATTTGTCCCTGTGCTTTTTGCAATCTTGGATTCACCAATCACGCTCTTGCAGTCCTTCCTCTTTCTCGACAGTTGGACACATGGATCTCCACCTGGGGCCTGGCTGAGGATCTCTGCATCCACTCCCATCAGTTATTGGATGAGAGTTCCAAGACGACTGTTAGGGTGTTTAGTCATCTGATCACCAGACTAGGTCAGATCAGGCTTTCTCTTGACCATTGCCAGCAGTCTACAGAGGATATATCATTGTAGATTTCTGGGGACCTCTCGAGCATTCCTGTTCTCATGTGGTCTTCATTTATCATGGTCTGTCCTTAGTGCATGAGCTGACTGTTTGGAACCTTGGGTTTACACAGGGACACATGCTCAGCCTGGAAGGAGGGGACTGGACCTGCCTGTACTGAATCCACCAGGTTTAAATGAATCCCCAGGGGTGCCTTCATCCTGGAGGATATGGGAATGGAGAGGAGGGGCCGGGGGGAAGGTGGGGGTGGGGGCAGGAGGGGAGAGGACAGGGGAACCCATGGCTGATGTATAAAATTAAAACACATAATAAAAACATTTAAAAAAAAAAGATTTCACCTGTGAATCTATCTGGTCCTGAGATTTTGTTTGTGAGAAGAATTAATTACAGATACCACAAAGCTACGCTGTTAAGTGTGAGAGGATCTGACAATGACTTTAAAATAATGTTTGTCTAGGCCATGTACCAGATCCATATCTCGAGCAACTTATTAAAAAACTTATTTAAGCAACTTATTTAAATTGTATTACATTTTATTTACCATCATTTTAAATAATTGTGTGCATCACCCAACACAGGGTATAGTACCTGGTAAACATGAGTGACTATAAATATGTTGGGTATTGATGCTGGTAGTGGTGTCAGATGGTGTCTCTAGATATGCCCTATAGCCAATTTTTCATCCAAATTTAATTAACCTCAACATTTAACCTTGAGACCAGAGAAGCTCTTAAGTCTTTAGCTGCAGCAGCTTGAATTTATCATACTTGCTAATAAATAAAATAACTGGTTCACAAATAGGTCTTTGGCATTGTGAATCCATAATTAAAATAGAACAGTGTTTGCCAGACTCTCACAGTGTTTCAGTAACTTGTGTTCTGAAGTATTTTGTGGCGTGAGGGAAATTGATGTGCCCATATACAACTTGTTCTCTCCTGATCCAAGGTGAACTCATTGTGACTATAAATGTAATAATGAAGAGGAAGACCACAGTTGGGAGAACATAAGGGATCAGTCTCAAGGTGTGCCTCTTCCAGAGAAATAGCAGGAGTCAAATCAAATGTTATTACATCCATATTTTTCATTACTGTAATTTAAAAGATGGTTTGGAGGCAAAATTTGTCTTTTTTTTTTCAACAGGCAGAAACAACTGAAGTGCTCTGGGTTTCCCCAAGAATAATGGTGTTTCTTTGCTGAAAACATCAGGAAGAAAGATTTCCACTTACATGTGCTGAAATTCCCATATTATTTTTCCTGGAGAAGGGTGAGGGTCTTGTATATAATAATAAATTAGCTCATACAAAACCTTTTCCTTTCTTATAAATCCTGGTGCACTGAAAGAGTGAAACTGAATAAAGTCACTGACAGTTTTGCATGGAGCTTGAAAACTAAATACTGCAAAACCAACTTCTGCACCCCCATAGACCTATCCTTCACAAAGAGCAATACTGCCTTGAACAATAAAACTCAGAAGATTTTTTAAAATATTTTTTTTCATGTGGGAAGCTCAGGAAGATTTACAAGTACATACCTGACCTTCTCCAAGGAACATTTTGATTTAATCTCTCTTATATTCTTCTTTTGCAACAACCTTCTTTGAAATTTTCTCAGGAAGGGTGAAATATAATTCATAAAATTTTGGTCATCTTACAGATGACTGTGAGATTTTTGTTGTTTCAGAAGAAAATAATTTAATGTGTTCCTCCCAAGGGTGAAAGACAGTCAAACATGCCCAGCCTCTGGATAGTGAAGACCCAATTCAATACAACAGCAAATTTCAAGCCCTGTTCCTTCCCAAATCCCTTGATTAACATCCTAGTCCAGTCTTGGTTCCTGGTGGCGTCTGTCTTTCACACTCTACACATAACATTACTCTTCTTTTTCTCATTTGACTTCATCAAATATATTTTCACCTCTGTTCCTATGCATAGGGTATCTATTCTTTTTAGAAAGCTCTTAAATTTTATTTTAAAACCAAAATTCAGTTCACCAAAGAGGTTTTTCAACACAGTATACATGATATATTATGACACTTCCTTTCTACAAACAACAAAAAGACAGTGTAAAGATTTCACACACATACACACACACACACACATGCACACATCACACACACACTCACATACACACACACAATTCACCCAGACACTATGATAACCAAAAACCAGCATTATTTTTAATGTACAATAAGAAAATAATAAGCAAATAAGTTATTATCTATTATGGCACTGCAGATATGGGCTATCAATAAGGGACAAGCAAACTTTATGGTTGAGTTACAACTTTGGTCTCTATCTTGTTTTACAGTCCATCTCCACCTCAAAACTTAAGAAAAATGTGTTATTGGAAATCTGACTACAAATTATTTACTTTTATTTCTTGCTTTGTAAAACAGAAAGGCTAAAGCTCTTACTAACAATGATTTTTCTAATAGCTATTTATGATAATACACTTGACTCTTAGAACCAAGCATGCTGTATAATTAACTAGGGAAGGCTAGCCACAGATTTCTGAAATTACAGATGGGAAAGGGACAAGCATGGGAAAAAATATGGATTAGGAGACACACAGGAGTTGGGTTCTAAATTTTCTCTTCTCTCTTACAGGCACAAAGAAAGATGGTCACATGTGGCTCACAGGGATTCTAGTTCAAAGGTATTAAGAATATTAACAACGTAGCTGGGTCACCAACATCGAGCAAGAATATGCAGGAAATATGCTTGGTTCTGTATAATGTCCTCAAAGTCTGTCCATCCCACAGAAAGGCTTGTTATCAAGCAGACCCTTGCTTCTCTGTTCACAACTGAGCTCTGAGCAGTGATGGCTCTGCCTGGGGTGAATGTGTGCTTGTGGCCTTGAGGCATACCACTTTCATAAGGCAATTTATTTTAAAAGTATTATTTATGTTGTGTGTGTGGACTTTCCTTTGGGCATCAAAGCTGGAAAGTTAGTAGTAGTACATACTTACCCAGTAGATCTTAATTAAAATTCTGGACAGCAAGGATCAGGTGAACTATACTCCTCTAGGATAGTTTACGAGGCTGCCAAACATGTTACTAGGGAAAGAAAGTAGTTTTTCTGTAATTATATGAAGAATGGGCACCAAGAAGTTTGCATGTGGCCTCTTCTGGGTCTTTTGCTGTTTATCTCTATGTACACCAAGCTGGCCCACAAGATTCCAGAGGATTCTCTTGCTTCACTTTCTATACCCTGGTTGGAGCACAATGGTTGCAGAGTACACTACAATGCTTGGCTTTATGTGGGTTTTGGATGGCTCAATTCAAGTCCTCATGTTTGTGAGAGAAGTGCTTTGCCCACTGGACCATCTCTCCTGTCCCCTTCCCATTTTTCCTATGGGATGCACTATAACCTTAAGCATAATAACAGTTCTGGATCATTGGGCTCATTCTCATGAATGGCAAAGTCTGACAATATTTTTTAGGATCATGTTACAGACAAAAGTATCCCTGCCTCCAACAGTCACATGCTTTATGAATTCTGTTAACATGACTAAAATGATGTTTTTCTTAAAAATATTTTTATAAATATAGTAATACACAAACTTTGGGGGATGTAAACTAACTCTGTTAACTCTATTTTTATTATTATATGTCACAGAAATTTTGGTTCATTTCAATAAGGATAGTGGGAGATAGCCCTCTTGCAGCTTCATATAAAGAACCATAAAGAGGTAACTCTCTTTGGCAGATAATTACTGTTTGTATATCTTCCTAGGTACCCTGTGTATTGGCCAGAAGATAACAAAGTTATCTGATAATGTGCTGTTTAGAATTTTATTCTACTGCACTTAAAGTAGTTTTTGATTGTGAAGAGTCAGGCTCTTATTTTGATTTGTAAGTATTTTTATTTTTATTGAAATAGAATTACTTGACTTTATCCCTCCCTTTCCTCCTCCATCCCATCCCAGATGACCTCTTTAAATCCCAGCCATGCACCAGAGCCCCCACACTCAAGCTTATAGTACTCTTGGAATGTTTTTATTCTGAAATTGTTGACAGTTCTTTGTTTCCTTAAGATTGTAGTGTAAATACATCATGTCCTCCTTCTAAAGGCCTCCCATACCCCACTGTCTGTTCTCCTTCAAATTCATGAACAGTCTTCACTAAATTCTCAGTATTCTCCTAGTTTATCTTTTTTATTTAATTCTGTACCTTGGATCAAGTACCACTTGAGCCTTCCAAATGTAGTTTGTACCTTCTGTGATGACTTCTGTCTTGCAACTATGGTCCCTAACCAAACTGAAGAAAATTAGAATACACAATTTCTAGAATAGCATGGAAATGTGTAATTCAAGGAAGGAGAAATGGAAGGCCTTGTTTCTCTGGGAAGGTATCTGGGGTAGGGAAAATGATTCTTTTAACTCAACCAGGGCTTTTTGAAAACTTGTATTTCACTTCAAGATTTTGTGAAAAAAGGAAATTTTACTATCTAAGATTATATAATTATACTTCACAATTTCTCTCATACTTGAAATAGTTTGCTACAAATAAAATTTATTTTTATCCTTAGCCTCTCTTGCAAGCCTGAGACTGTATACTAGTTTAAAAAATTCTCAGCTTCCTAAACTCCATCAGACACAATATCTATCACTTCTCTAACTAATGTGTATAGTTACTTAGTTTAACACAATTTTATTTTCAGTGAAATCCCATTCTATTAGCTCATTTCCATTGTTAATAATACATTGTCACAGACGTGGGATTCCTGAATCACAGAGGCAAATTTTAGCTCTGATTCTCATCTAAAGTCACAGTACTTCCATCTGGTGACAAGCCTGGTAGATGACAGAGCCCTACGTCAGTGAAGAGCATCATGGGGCAGAAGACTGGAAATGTTGCCGGATATTGTGTGAAGTTGTGCCACTGTTGTGTTCTAATTGGTTTAATAAAGAGATGAACAGCCAATAGCTAGGCAGGAGAGTATAGGTGGGACTTCTGGGGAGAGAGAGGACACTGAGAAGAAGAAATGAAGGAATCACCAGCCAGATTCAGAGGAAGCAGGATAGGTAGTACAGAGATGAGTAATGCCATGTGGTAGTATGTAAACTAATAAAAACAGGTTAATTTAAGTTATAAGACCTAGTTACAGAAAAGCCTAAACCAAGGCTGAGCTTTTATAATTAATAATTAGTCTGCATGTCATTATTTGGGAGCTGGCTGGTGGGACAAAAGAAGACTCACTACAAGGGAGCATGCATGGATATTCTGGTCTTCCTCTCTTAAAACCATGAGTATTCATTTCTGTTGGCTCCACATGACCTAATCTAATCTCAGTCAAGCCCCAAAAGCCTTTTTTAAGAACAACATAAAATTTCCACTCTCTTAGGACTTCACAACAGTGATTAAATTTGGGCATGAAGAAAATCATTTTGTATTTGATAGAAACCTAAAAGGAACTTTGTAGGCCTATAAAAATCTGCAAGTCAGAAACTGAAAACTGGCAAGACCTACAGATAGATAAACATTAAGACTTTTAGAAATAAAAAATATTCTGGGTCAAGTTTGTCACTAACAGAGAAGATGGAGTAGAGAGAACTAGGCACATGGGAGTCGTGTGAGGTTAGAGTCCATGCTTGGAAGACACCGACAATGAGTGCTTATTTGAATCTTAAAATTTTATGCCTCAGTCACAATGTTTCTGAAGACCTGTTTCCATCCCCTGATGAAAATTTACAAGTCTCACCCAGAGAATACCTCAGTGCCTACAAGACCTGTGAACAGGAGTAACTTTGCTAACTTCTATGAGGCTTAGATTGGTCACTTGTAAAATGAGATTCATGTTATCTACTTCATAGAGCAGTTCTGGAGAATTAATTTTATGAGATTACAACAGTGAAGCTCCTACAAAGGAAGGACGGGGGATTTAGGAAGCACTCAGTGACTGGCAACTCTACTTCTATTACCTTAAAAAATTGGTTATGTGGCTCCCCTGGTAACACAAACAGACTTGTACAAGATCATCGCCTTTATTTGAGGCATAAATCTTTTTACCACTTGGCCCAAAACTACTTCTCTAGCTTCATTTCCTTATATTGTAATTTCCCACAGGCCTCTGGGCTTCAGGCAAGCTGTAATTTTCACCTTTCTCAGAGTATGTAATATTACCTTCTTTATGACTCCCTGTCTTTCTGAACTTACTGTTCCTTTGATGTGTAATGTCTGTTCCTGTTTGTTCACCCAGCAAATGCCAATTCTTCCTGTAGTTTTCTAAAAATGGGATCTGCCTGGTAATGCTGCAGTTCACACTCATGGGGGTAATTAATTGCCACATTTACATCTCTACCGTAACAATTTGGCTATACTTTATGAATTTACTTTCTAGGTTACAATAGGTGTTTTGTGTTTTGCTATAGCATGCTATGGCTTGTGTGTATGATTCCAATAGACAACAGCATGTTCAAGACAGGAGAGTTTTATTCTGTTTTTGTGTTACTCCAGTAGTGCAAAGCAGTGAAACCATTGTTAAACACAGTTTATACCTGTATCTAGTTATTCAACCTTTAGCACTGGAGAGCTTACATATGACATCATTCCTGTATTTGACTAAAAGATTCTAACTATAAAGTGTAGAAAAAGCCTGGTAGAAAAAGTGATTATTACTGTCATTGTCTCCTTCCGTACATATTCATTAAGACACATATTTAACTGTAAAACATCATTGAGACTTATTTACTATTTCAGAAAAAGTCTTTCATGGATGTTAATTTGGGAAAGTTCCAATTTATATGTATCTAAATAAAATAGATGGACATTTATAAAAGTATAAACATACAAATAAGTTAATGAGGGTTACCAAAATAGTACTATTGTCTATGCTATAATTTGAAGAAATATTCATTGGTTCACAGTAGTGCTGGGCTCTACACTGAAGAGGTGTCACATAAGATTACACAGATATTAAGCAGAGAGGGAAGAGTAAGAGTCGGATAGGGAGGGAGCTGTGTATGTCGATTTGAGGAGCCACAGAAAAGCACACTATTGATGCACTTCTATGATATTCAAAGAAGTGCTGTGATGAGAACAGGAATAAAAAGTGGCACCTATTTGGAGAATTAAAGTAGATCAAAGGCACTTTGGAAAGGTGAGTAGCAACTTTAGAGAAGGTTTGAAGTGAGGAAATGCAGGTCCCCGAAGTGGTGGCTAGAGAAATGGAGGCCCGGAATAGAGTGAAGGAGGGCAATGGGATCCTAACCTGTAGATGAACTACTGACTCTCCCCACTTGTTCTTCTGTTTAAAGACAGTTGCTTGTTTCCACATCACCTCCACTGGGGACCCACAACAGATCTGCACATCCATTTCACTAAGACTTTTTCCTGCCATTTTTTGATTCCTACACCTTATTGTCTGTCATTCATATGTAAATCACCAGGTCAGTGGCTTCAAGGAGACTGTGTTCTTAAAATGAGGTCCCAAGTCAAAATAAGTAAATAAGTAAATGAAAGTCAGAGTCTGTATAGCATCTGAAGATTTTGTCATTGTTCTATGTTTTCATGTAAACGTGTATCTTCTGACTCTTTACTTATTGATTCCCAAATGAGATTGCTTCCAAAACCCTCCAGCTCTTTCCTCCAAACACAGATATGTCAGTTTTGTTACCATATTCTTAGAATGGCTTTCAAACCTAAATGTAGGAATAAGCAGTCTGCATAACTAAGTAACATATCAAAAACCCATAGAGTTTAATCTGCACCCCTAGAAGTGTTTGAGATTCTTTTATCATGGAACAAAGAATTGAGTAGAGATGCACAGTTGCTACAGAATTTGGCGTAGTGTTTTCAGAAGATAGACTTCCAAAGGGGGAGTTAGGCCAGCACAAGAGAGAAACTTTAGCAGCTGAAGTAGCCATGCTACACAAAGGATGGGTAGTTCTGCCACACTGTATTTGGTTCTCAGGCTCTTCAGCACATACTCTGTTGCATGCAGAGCTGTCGAAAATTCCATGTCTGACATATGTCACTAGTATCTTAAATCTCCAACAGAAGTATGTTTTAGTATTGTAATGTGTCTTTGGCTGTTTTCAGACACTTGGAGTTCCTCTGGTCATGCAGCAGTGGCTAATGGAAGGATTTAGTGGCTAGAATTTTTCTCGTCTTCTTTGCCCGCAGTTTTCTTGCTGTTGTTTTTGGTATTTGTTTTTTGTTTATCCATGTGCTGTTGGTAGCCTTTGCCCTTGGCCTTCCTGGTGTCAGTCTCGGCCCTGTTCTTCTGCCCCAGTTGCCTCAGTATTGTGTTCAGCAGAAATGCTGCACTTGGCAATCACTTCCAAGAGTCCTGAATAAAATGACTATGTGTGTACTATGAAAATATACAGCTGTCCAGTACAGAGACTATAGAAGAAAACAATATTCAAAAGCCAAACAATGTTGATATACAATAAACTTGGCATTCTGAAGAGCCAAGATCTGTCCATATACATTTTTGGAAATAATACTTTATATTTTAAACAGCAGAGTCCCTTACCCAGAAGATATTTCTATTTGTCCCTCTCCCAAACTAAAGGGCAGAATCAAAAGTTAATGGGGTTCTGATAACCTTAGACTATATAAATATATTTTATATTATATGGTGTCATGTATCATGTTGAATATTTTGTATAAAATTAAATAAGGAAAAGAGGCAGTTCCAGAGGGAGGGAACATAGTGTTCCACTTAAAAAAGGACCTCTGTTATAGTCTGAAAAACTTTTCTCTCTCATTATCCAACAATGTATAGGAAATTTCTTCAGTATAACTCTAATATGAATGACAGGCAAATTGTAAGTCCTTGGAAAAATTAATAATAAGGGTGATAAAAAGTCCAAAACTCCTGAACATTCAAACATTCATTATAAATGTACATACTATTAGCTATTAATTAGCTTTTTATTTGACAAGAACTCTTTATTTTCTAATCTCTTTCATTCTTTACTTACAAACTATACTGGATTTTTTATTATTTTTTTCATTTATTGAAAATAGTTTCTTTTCTCATGCAATATAATCTGATTATAGTTCCCTCCCCTTTATTCTTCCTAGTTCTTCCCCACCTCCCCTCACTTTGAATCTACTTCCCTTCTATGGCTGATTAGAAAAGAAAAGGTTTCCAGAGATAACACCAAAATAAAACATGATAATATAAAATAAAAACCATTACATCAACACTGGGCAAGGCAACCTGGCAAAAGGAAAGAGTCCTTAGAGTAGGCACAAGAATCAGAGACCCACTTCTTCAAAAACTCAGAAGTTCCAAAAAATACTAAACTGAAAGCTATAATAAATACACAGAGGACCTGGGGCATAACAGTATAGGCCCTGTGTTTGCTGCTTCTGTCTCTGTGAGTTCATATGATCTGTTTCATGGAGTGGACTCTAAGTCAAATCAGACATTGGTTCTCTATTCTCTCAAGATTATTTATTCATTTGGTGTGTGTATGTATGGGTATGAAAAGGTCAGAAGACAACCTGAGGGATTCAGTTTTGTTTTGTTTTGTTTGTTTTTTGTTTTGGTTTTGGGTTTTTTTTTTGTTTGTTTTTTTGTTTTGCTTTTTTCATTATGTGGATGCTGGGAATCAAACTAAGTCCAATAGGCTTGGCAACAAGAATCTTTCCCAATGAGCCATCTGACCATCAACACTGGACAGTGTTACGTTCCTCAGAAATGCTCTATCCTTACTCATCAGTGAACACTTAACAGTTGGGTTTTGTTTCATTTTCTCAGAGTTTCTCTCCCTTCCATCACACAAAACCACAAGTCCTCTCCTATTTCTTTATAGAATGATTGCTAGGTATTGTCCACATGGTTCTCTGTTAACTTTGAAGCATCCCAGCGACACTGAGCCTCACTCTCACTCTGTTCCTGTGAGTGTGTGTTCAGTCATATCTGCAATGTCTTTCTTCTTCACCAACTGCAAAATTTTTAAGGTCAGAAGCACCATTTTCCTTATTTGGGATTCTTTTGCCCTCTACTACTTCAACCCCACCAGATCAAAAAAAAAATCTTAATTTCAGGGTAGAAGATCTAGCTTAGTGTTAGAGCAATTGCTTAGCAAGTGCCAGACTCTGGGTTCAGGCCCTGAGTTCTCTCCTCAACTCCAAAAAAAAAAAAAAAAAAAAAAAAAAGAAATTTAAGTTCTGTCAGCCAGTAAACTTATTTTTTTTTCTTTTTCTGACTGCTCTTCCTCTGGATAATGGATTTAATAATCCAGAAGACATTTTTTTTTCTTATTTTAAGGATATGCTAAATATTTGATTAATGAGTGACCCTTTGCTAGAAAATGTTTTGTATGGGCTGTTCACCAAGTCTGATTTATAAAAGAGTTCAGAGTTGTGTTACTGTACATTGTTAAAATAAGGAAATTGTGTGACATACTCTATGTTATTTTTTTCTGTTGGTTATTATGCTGGTTGAAGATTATTTTCATGTCCTGCCATAAACATCCCATCAAGTCTGGATTATGTAATATTCACATTAAGATGACTTTTTACTAATTGTTTTATACAACTGTGGTGAACCTAGGAAGGGGTTGGTGGGTAGGAAAGGCACTCACCCTTATATCACAACAGAAATAAAACAGGTTCATTGAGGATACCACAAGGAACAGCAAGCCGGTTAGTGGCAATGGCCACATCTATAGGATAAATTAATGAGCTTCAGCATTTCCCCATCCTTGAAAAGTACTTGTTAATCAGGGTAAACTTTTGTATGTGTAGTTTCTTGGCATATAGTTCTGTCCATCTAAGTGAGGGCAGTCTAGATTGGCTGGTGTACCATGCTGAGAATTTAGTATGAACCAACTGTATGTGATTTCTATGCAATCTACAACATAGAGATAAGGGTCATACAAGTAGAACATTTCTGGTTAAAGTTTAGTCTGAGGCAGAAGCTTGCATAAGAGGCCATGAGTCTATAGTTGTGTGACACCAGAGTATAGCGTTCTATGGATAACAGCTAGATGTAAGTAAAGATTTCTCACTCTTTGCACATGGTTCAGTTGTGGATCTCTCTGTTAATTGACATCTACTGCAAGAAGTGTCTCTGATGAGTGTTGAGTGATGCCCTAATCTATGGGTACAGCAATATGGCAAAATGAATCATTGTATCGATATCTTCCTTTGACACAATAATAGTAGCAGTTTCCCCAAGGCCTGTGAACTATCATGTATTAGGTTCTTGGCAACTTTAGTGGTGTTGGATATGGGTTCCAACTCATGGGGTGGCCCTCAAACACCTTCAAATGGTGGTTGGTTACTCCTATAACATTTATGTCATTTTTGCACTAGTTAATAATTACCCAAAACTGCAATAACTCTTGTTTTCTTTTATTTTCCCTTTTTTGCTTAGTTAGCACAATTTCATTATTTTTATTTTTGTTGTTTGTATACATGTGTGTATGGATGAATGTGTATGTGCAGATGTGAGGATGGGTGTGCATCTGTGTGGTTGGAGATGAGAGATCAAGGTTGAGTGTCATTCCTCGGAGTTGTGCTTCTTCTTTGGAAGGCGGGGTCTGCTGACAGTCTGGCCTCTGGTTTTACAAGACTGGCTGATCCTTGTGTCCCAACTATTTTTTCTGTTTATGTCTCCCCAGGTAGTGCCTTTCAAGCAGGTATCAGAATGCTTTCATGTGGATTCCTGGAATCTTAAATCAGGCCTCAAGGCTGTGCAGCTATCACATTATTTAGTGAGCCATCTAACCAGCCCCAAATTCAGGTATTTTTGATTTTTGACTTGAGAAACTCTCCTCAGCCCTCTGCTTGTTGAATTTATGTTCCTTCTAATTCTTTCTGAAAACCCCCAAGATACAGATTCTTTTAATAGATGCCTATAAATCTGTAGAAAGAATCACATGTCATAGAATATGTAGATGATGACTAGGAAATAACACTTAGTATAATTTGTCACATATTTCCTGCTGTCAACTATGGTGCTTTTCACATAGACAATGTTTACTTGCTTTGCTATAAAGAGGATTGTATTCTATTCATTCAAGGAGAAGGATAGAGGGTAAGGAACATGTACCTTGATACAGAGATAATGTAGGATAATCTATGCTATATTGTTTGAAATTTTCTAACACTTGAAGTAGGGAAAGGCATCATGCTTGCTATGTTTGAATTGAGATGATTATAATCAGAACCAATCTCCACAACAAACTAGCTATAAAATGAGGATAATAGCAATTGTGATCTGCATTCAGCAATTCAGTCAAACAACATTGATAAAACAACATATGATTTCTCATTATATACCACACATTGTCAAACAGCCTTATTTCTGTTAGCCATTTATTCCCCATTACAGTATTATTAATTTATTAGCATTTTATGAATGAAAAAAGATGAAGCTTAGAAACAATGAGCAATTTGCTCATGATTATGCAACAAATAGTCTCATATTACCTGTTGCTCTGTAATTTTCTAGTATAAATTTCACAGGTTTGACCTTTGAGTTACCTTCCTAGAGTGTCAGCTCCTCCTGAAAGCCTTCCCTGTTGTTGATTTTCCTCTGCGCCTCCTATTAACACCTTAGCCTCTCTCATGGCCCCTTTCTCTTTGCTAGGCAACCATTCATTTACTTCCACTTAACCATGGTGGCACATCTTATTCTACTCTGCACTTCCCAGTTCCATATACCCCATTCATATTTGTTGGAAGAAGAGATGAATGAATGCTTATTGCTGATGAATTAAATATTTTTCTCAGCAGAATCCATTAGCATGATGTTCATGGTAAATATAACAAATAAATCCACCTAGGTAATGTGTATTACTTATCCAGAATTCAGAATCTGTATTTTCCTTTTAGGGAAGCTTGATTTTTATTGGGGCAGTAAAGCCCATGCTTCAGAATCATTATATATGTATATGTGTGTGTGTACCTGTGTGGGTATTAAAACAGCCACTGGATATTGTTATAACCAAATATTTAGAATTTGATATAAACTGTGTGTTCCTAGATATGCCTTTACTTTTCTGATGATGGCAGTTGTCATTTCTATTTGACCCTTCTTTCTTTCTTAAGTATAGAATGTGGTCATAAAGAAAACTGAAAGAAAGCAGTCTTGCACGGTTGAAAATAGAATTTGCATCTTTAGCATGGTGTTTAACAAAAAGGCATACAAGCAGAAGTTGTCTGGTGCATACAGCAGGCACACCAGATTCCAGCTACTTGTAGGAACCTAACTTCACGAGTACAGTAATTTTCTTTGGTCATTTCAATTTCTTTTTTTTTTTTTTTTTTTTGGTTTTTCAAGACAGAGTTTCTCTGTGTAGCTTTGCGCCTTTCCTGGAGCTCACTTGGTAGCCCAGGCTGGCCTCGAACTCACAAAGATTTGCCTGGTTCTGCCTCCTGAGTGGTGGGATTAGAGGCGTGTGCCACCACCGCCCGGCTCAATTTCTTTTTTTATTGCACACAGCCAAATATAAAACATTAGATAGTAATCTGTGTTTCCTCAAAATCTTCTCTGCATATTCCTTAAAATGACAGAAAATATGTATAATTAGGAACTGTTTTAGACTGTCCTTTCAACTAAATCCTTAGTGACCCAGAAAGTATTAGTCAGAAAAACGTTTAGAAAGGTTTTTCCATCGTGTTATAGAAAATGACTGCCATTTGTAAATTTAAAGTTTTTACTCGTGGCTGTAACAAAACATCTAATTTTAATAAATATTTTTAATTTTTAATAACATGATAATATAAAATTTAAGCTCATATCTGCCTGTGTCTCAAGTGAATATTGGCAGCAGAATGGAAGATTATAAAGGAAAAAAGAAGCTGTCTTTTTTCAGCTCAAGTTCTATCCTTGATAATAAAAACCTTGACTTCCCTTAGCTTCACATTTCGTGTGTTCATCTTAGAAATAAATATTCAGCAATGTCATCTTTCTCAATGTTATTGTAAGGATGTAGTTAGCTAGTCGAAACTCCACAACTATAGGTAAATATGAAATTTGTCTTCTACAAAACAAAAATGATTCTGTAATTTCTATTTGATTGTTCAATATCAGGGTTCTCTTGCCTACTCAAAAACCACAGTGTACTGTTAATAAATACAGACATGACAAGCTTGGAAGCTTATTTCAGGAAGCTTGGAAGTCTAATTGGAGAAACAGATGGAAAATAATCCCACAACTGGAATATAATTTGAGAATGTGGGGAGTTCTATGGAAAACAGGAACTGTAATGAATGGTGGATTCAGTACTCATTTGATCTAGTTATTTTACTCAGTGTCTGAGTCTGTTGTCCCGTCAATATAAACTTTAAAATTTCTGAAATCAAAAGATAAAGCAGCTCTAGGGGTTGGGGATTTAGCTCAGTGGTAGAGTGCTTGCCTAGCAAGTGCAAGGCTCTGGGTTTGGATCCTCATCTTCAAATAAATAAATAAATAAATAAGATAAAGCAGCTCTAGATTGTCAACATGAAATTCTGTAATTACAACTTATGTCTGTAAAAAAGCACTCTGCTAAACTTCTTCATTTTATTATTACACATCTTTGCACAGTAAGATTCAAATAATTAGTGTACAGGGAAGAAACTGCAAACTGTCACCAACAACTCATTAATTTAGAGAAAGTGGCATCTCTCCGCCCACCTACTGTTGCTGCCATTACTCATGGAGAGGACACACTGAGCACCAACTAGAAATATTTTTTTTTTCCTACCAGCAAAGTGAGGGTTCCACGTAGGGTATTATAAATACATAAGAACTCAGAATAATTACAGGATATGCTGGCATAGGCTTCTCTTTTCTATCTTTACCACAGAAGAAGGGAAGTGATTAAAAGCACTGGTTGGTCTTCCAAAGGACCTGGGTTCAGTTCCCACATTCACACAGGTCTGACAACTGTAATTCAGTTGCAGGGATCAGATGACCTCTTCAGACCTCTGCCTTTACCTGGTATGCACCTGCTACACTGAAATACATACCAGCAAAATGCCTAAACCTTGAAATAAAAATCAGAAAAAAAATGCTTCCTTATGAACATTACAATCACAATTAGTGGCCAAATTTGCAAACTTTTATGAGTGGCTTTTACAAAGAAGTAATATTTCCATTCTCAGAATACTTTATCACAATCTAGAAATGAAATAATTTTCAAAGGATGGTCTTTGTATGCCCAATCATTCAGTTGGAGAAATATGCCTTGGAGGAAAAATGTCAATTTTTTCAGAGTTCACAAAATAATGAACAGAAGAAAGACTACTATGAACTGGACAGAAAAATACTTGGAAGGATGATGATTTGAAATTCACAGTATTTGTTGAAATTATTATTGAATTATAGTTTCATAAGGCTCAATGGACAATGTTGAATTTAGAAGGGATGCATATGTAAATACTGTTTTGAAATGTAAATTGAATTCAGGGTAAATATATTCAAGTTAAAAGGATGTTGGTTGTAACAAATATTGGTACAGATTTTAAGTCTTAAAGTTTCTAAGACAATAACTAAACTATGCACAGCTTGTTATAGCTATCAGGTGAGTTGATTAATTAAAATGTTACACCAAAACTAGTTGTTGCACACTAAGAAAAGGGAAAAATAGAAGAATTCAGGGAAAACAAAGTAGGAATGAAACATATGAAAAGACAGAAAAATACTTGATATATTTAATAATTAAAATAATCCTATTCAATTTTAAATGACTAAAGTGTTCAGATCAAGAGATTTCTGTATGGATAAAATGTATATGACCCTAACTATATTCTGTAGACAAGAAGGATGCAGTTTAGGTTTGAGGGGTTATATGCTAAATTTAGAAGGGATGAATATGTAAATATTGTTTTGAAATGTAAATTGAATTCAGGGCACATATATTGGAATTAAAAGAACTAAGTAAAGAAATGCAACATGTAAAGGAAAGGATAAAAAAGTACACATGAGTATAATGAGATCAGGCACAGAAAGTGGTACAAGGGGCAGGACCAGAAATAACAAATATATTTCCACATTATAAAATAATAAGTGAACTATGAAAACATATGAATTATAAATGTCTCATTATATGAATCAGATAATTCCTTCACAAATGGAACTACAGAATGAAGTGGATAAATAACTTGATGAAATCAGGTATCCCAAGAATCCCATCTCAATTCATAGAAATCATAAACAGAAAGAATACCAATGTACAGATTTGAGGAACATCATCAACCACTTTTCTCATAACAGGTTACTTTTAAGTATAGATCAAAGTTTACCAAGAAGACAATACTTGGGCATATAAAATAACTGTATTTATTCTGGTCTGAAATCAGATAGTTTGTCATGATCATTGAGTTACCAAATTAAAAATCAGTAACTAAAAGAAACCTGGCAAACATGGAGAATATCACTAATAGAAATTTACAAGTAAATTGATTAGTTCTCATTGAGAAACTGGTGTAGTAAATGATCATTTTATAACAAAAATCTCCCAAATTAGTGTTCTAAGATTTAATCTAAAGAAACTAAACAAAAAGAAAATTAAAAAATTAAACATATGGAAATAGTAACAAAAAATGTGGAAAAGAATTAAAGAATAAAAACCAGGAAAATAGAAGCAACCAAGTTAAAATATCTGCAACAAAAGAAAGGAGGCCCCTTCTTAACCATGAACAGTGGTTCTCAACCTTCCTAATGCTGTGACCCTTAGCACCGTTCCTCAGGTTGCAATGACCCCAACCATAATGTTATTTTCATGGCTATTTCATAGCTGTAATTTTGCAATGTTATGAATCCTAACATTTTTGGGAGATAAGTAAATGTTTTGGGGAGATAGAAGTTTGCAAAGGTGATCACAAGCCACAGATTGAGAACCACTGCTGGAGGTCAGGAAGGTGTGACAGCTTTTGAAACACATTGAGGTTCTTTGCATGTATCATTTATAAAACATATTCCTTTCCAGTTTTCTTCAGATTGCCATTGTAACTGTTGAAATTTAAAAATTAAAAGTTATGCATGAAAAGAAGCACTAGAAAACTAAAAAGATTTCAGAGAAAATTCAAGAAAATACTTTTGAAATAATTTTTAACAAAAGGACTAGAAGATATAGTAAAATCTTTGCACTGAATGTTCTAATAACTTATAAAAATCAGTAATTAGAGGACTCATAAACATTTAAAAATACAGTCAGAATTTGATAAGTACTTAAAACAGGTGAAAAGGTTAAAGGCCAAGATAACAAATGGAAAGGTACTTTGTGCTGGGATTTATGACAAATGAACTTTTATTTAAGGAATTTCGTTTGTGATCCCTTCATTGTCCATCAATATGCCCCAAATCTAAGATTTTTCTTCAAGATAATTCTTTTCCAAGAAAAGATGCACCATCCAGTTTTGTATCAATCCTACTTTCTTTTAATTAAACATTGTTTCTGAAACCTGACTTTTATTTGTTTGTTCACCAGTTGAACAAAACACATGCAAGTCTTCAGGTGAATTACAAATTAAAATAAAATTGTATTCCCTATATACTCACTCTAGTTGTTATCTATAAAAAGGTTTCAAGTACTGATGATGGTATAATAACCAAAATACCTCCTGACTGTTTTCTGTTTTTACATGAAACAGACAGGAACAAACAGCTCCCTGCATCACTAAATGAACAGAACAGGAAATGATATTGAAAGCTCCAAGAAAGAAATAGCCATTGAATAGAAGAGGATCATATGGAGAGGGAGGGAGGTAAAGAAAAAGAAGAACAGAGTAGGTTTCACTACCAATGGAAATATTAACTAGTGTTCAGCCATGCGAGTTATGAAGATGAATTACAGAGAGCCAGTAACAAGGAATATGATTTTGTACTTTTAATTTTTATTTACTTACTTATGCTTAGATGTGTGTTGCTATGGATGTGAGTATGACGCACATATGCCACGGCTCATGTGGAGTTCAGAGGGAATTTTTAGGACTCATTTCTCTACTTCCACCATATGAGTCCTAGGTATCAAACTCATATCCTCCAGGGTAACAACATGAGCTTTTATCTGCTGATCCATCCCACTGGCCCAAGAGATATGTTTTTAAAATAGCACAGTAACCTACCATTGGGAAGGGAAGGCTGCTGGATATATAGTTGATGTTTTGCTAAGAATGAAAATCATTTCTCATTCTCTTAGTGCTGACTTTAAGATTGTACAAATAGTGCCAGAGCTTTGAACTGAGTAGCCTTCTGGAACCTACAGCAATGCTAATTTCAGACATATTTTGCACTGCAAGTGATTGCTATTCATTTATATATGGGAGGGTAATTTTTATTGTTTATTTTATTTATTGAGATTATAATGCAATAACACCATTTCTTCTTTGCTTTTCTTTCTTCAAACCTCCCCCCTTTTTTTTTTTTTTTTGCAGCTGAGGATCGAACCCAGGGCCTTGCGCTTGCTAGGCAAGTGCTCTACCACTGACCTAAATCCCCAACCCAAACCCTTTTTTGATATCTTTATATCCCTTATCAATATCTTTTTTTCATTAACAGTTGTCACAAACATATTTGTTTGTATGTGTGTTTATGTATACTCTTAATACACATATGGGAAACAGAATTCTAAAAGTGTCTCTACTGTTAGCATATCATCTGAATGAGGTTCATCTTTCAAAATTAGTGGAAACAAATGCTGCTGTCTGTTCTGACTGGATCTTGTTGCCCACAACTTTCAGCCTTGAAGGTGAATCTTCAGCTGCACACAGTTGGCTCATTCCTTGGTTTCCATTGACCACACGCAGAGTGCAGGTGGGGTTTTTGTTAATTATTGTTATTTCTTGAGAAAATATTCCTGAATTACTTATTTACTTGAAAGTAAAAACTACTGACAAATGTTTAAAGTAAGTGATTTTGAAGTTTCTGTATATGAATGCCATTTATAAATGATAAACAGAGTGAGTGAGTCTTTTGCTCCTTGTTACCTCCACTGTTTTTGTTGATGTTCACAAATTGGAACAGAGGGCATTTTTTAAAATACTATTTATTCACTAACAAACATTTCCCCATGACAGGTCTGCTAATACAACAATACAAATTATAACCCATACTGGTAAGTCTGATGTCTATGATGAGCTTTCTCTCTTCATTAACAGTTTTAATTTTATCCTGCCTGTGCTATTGAAGTTCAGTTTTATTGAACATTTGACAGACATTCATTGCTAAAATGGCACATCTCACAAGAGTGGGAACAATGATCAAATCTGCAATTGTGTGGCAATTCACAAAGAATGGAAATATACAGACAGCTACATCCCAGATAAAATCTCTGTTCTAGTGTTATTTGGAAATAAATGATGAAGTAGACAATAGTCTTTAAAACTAATTAAGCATAATTGTAGAAAATTTCCCCTATGACTAGTTACAATTACCTCACATTGAGACAACATATGGTACTACAATAAAAACTAGCAATAATTATTTTCCATATTTCAAGGATTTTATTTTAAACTTCAAGATATTTTTAGTAAATCATTCAACAGTAAAGTTTGAGGAAAATTATGTAAAATCAAACTTATGTTATTGGCGCCTCGATCATTTTGAGATTGCTACCACTTGTGATCCACATTAACTTTATGAAACCTCCTCTAAGGCCCTTCATACCTCCTGTATAGTTCCATGAACGCTCCAAAAACAATAGCGGGAAAAATGAAATGTGATATTTCACTGCAAGTTAGAAATATTGCTCAAATATTTCATTTGTATTCTATTACTTCTTAATGTCTGAAATTTGTTTGACTTTGTATTATTTGCATAATTACCTGATGTAGAACGTGAGACTCAGAGTTGCTACCTGCCTAAGCCACAAAGTTCATAAATGATAAAGTTAATAGCAAAATCTACCAAGCCTTCCTTTAAGTCTTTGACTATTCATCACTATCTGATGACATAACCTCTAATTCCATAATTTGCCTATGTATTTATTGTAGTTAGAGTTTTCCTGCCTGGCCCAGTCAGGACAAATCTCTCTTACCCGCCAGTCCCACAGTCGCTCAGACCCAACCAAGAAAGCACATAGAAACTTACATTGTTTACAAACTGTATGGCCATGGCAGGCTTCTTGTTATCTGTTTCTTTTATCTTAAATTAACCCATTTTTGTTAATCTATTCTTTGCCACGTGGCTTGTGGCTTACCAGTGTCTTTACACGTTGCTTCTCATGGCGGCGGCTGGCGGTGTCTCTCTCCAGCCTTCTACTTCCCAGAATTCTCTTCTCTCTTGTCCCGCCTATACTTCCTGCCTGGCCACTGGCCAATCAGAACTTTATTTACACAGAGCGATATCCATAGCACTTCCCCTTTTTTTTTTTTTTAAGGTTTTAACTTTTACATAGTACAATTACATATAACAAAACAATTATCTAGCAAGAATTACAGTTACAATATTAAAGAAGATATCCTATCTATCTTATATTTGTGAGTCTAAGGTTTTATATCTAACTTATCTTTTATTATAACTGAGGAATTTATAACTATCTAGTCTTCAACCACATCAAAGACCTCAGAAGGATATAATATTACCTGAGAACTGGGAGAAGGATGCAAGCATTTTGTGTTGCTATAATGAATGCTGCCAATCTTTAATTTTGTGCTCTCATGGGGCTTATCATGAACACGTGCCCTTCTAGAAATGCTTATTTAGAATCTAAATTAAATACAGAAAATAGGTCTGCCTTAGGTCAGAAGTACCTCAAAATACCTCAAAATTATTTTGTAGAAATTATGCCACATTTATATTATTAAAAATACAGACAAAATAAGAAACAGGCTAGAGAAGGAATTGGAATCTATACAATTACAAGGTAAAAGCATTTTAAGTTATCCTTTTACATTTATAGTTCCCTGATTTCAAATGAATTAAAAATCATTAGCTGGTGCTAGTGAATGGATAGACAAAACAATAGAAATTGTCATATCCTTCACTGTTCAGAGTGTAGCTTTAAATATGCCACAAGAATAAATGGGAACAAAGAATTAATCATCACTTTGATCACCAACCAATCCTAGCAAAAAAAATATATCACCAAGCAATAATTAGTCTGCTTTGTTTTTTGATCCCTAACATTAAAACTATTATCAAATTATCTTAGTCAAACCTAAGGTCATTCTAAGGCTTTGTTTCAGCTATGATGCATCCTGAAACTTGCAAAGACATGTCTTTTTTTGTTGTTTGTTTGTTTTTGGTTTTTTTTTTTTTTTTTTGAGGCAGGGTTTCTCTGTGTAGCTTTGTGCCTTTCCTGGAACTTGCTTTGGAGACCAAGCTTGGCCTGGAACTCACAGCGATCCACCTGCCTCTGCCTCCCCAGTGCTGGGATTAAAGGTGTGCATCACCACCGCCAGGCTAAGATATCTCTTAACAGGCTGGGCTACAGGGACTCAAATGTTTTTCTTAATCATGAACCTAAACCAAAAACTATATGGCCCCTCAATAGAAATTCATGTAATTTTTCTATGTGTCACTTGCTTATTTTTATGTATTTATTCCTTATTTTTATCACCACAAATCTATTTAAACTAACATTATTATTATCAATTAGACAGTACAGCTTAAGAAGAAATCGTCTTCATAATAATCCACATGTAAAAATGCCCAGTAGAGCAGGATGTTTCCACGAGATACTTACACTACATTACAGGCAGTGGGAATCTCCCCACACCCATTCATACCATGCAGATACCAGAGAAAGATTGTAGCAGCAAGCATGTAAAGGCACATCAGGAGACATGCTAGAGTCTGTGGTCTTTGGGCCTTGCCTACCTGAAAATCATCCATCAGGGATTTTCCTCCTGGTGGGCTGATACATGAGCTTCAATTGCCACCTGCTGCTCCTCTGACTCGGCCACTGTTTTCAAGAATTACCTCAAGATCCAGCTATATCCCTATTTGACATATGTCAAAAAGGCAATTCATCCTACAACAGAGACACTTTATCAACCATGTTCATTGTTGCTATTTTCATAATATCTAGAAATGGGAAAAACATAGATGTCTGTCAACAAAAGAATGGTACAGAAAACTGTGGTAAAACTGTATAATGCAGTATTACTCAACCATTAAAATAAATGAAATTATGAATTTTTAAGGAAAATTGAGGAAATTAGCAAAAAAATATCCTGAATGAGGTTAGTCAAAAAGGCAATTTTGCTAAATTCACTTATATGTAGGTGATAGCTGTTAAGTCAATGATAACAAAGCTACAATCCTTAGAACTTTAGAGGTTAGGTACAGATTAAGGTACAAAGATGGACAGATAATTGTCTCTTGGAAAACCAAATATAATATGTACTTATGAATGGATGGAGGAAGGCTATCATAGGAGGGGGGAGGGACAGGGGACAAGAAAAGGGATACAAAGAGAAAGAGCTAAAATTAAGGGACATTTGAGGGGTAGTATGGGAATTTAATACAGTAGAAGTTTCCTAAACAAAATACACATATGAAAGTGATCTAAATGAAATTTTCAAATAACGGTGGAGACAAGAGTCTCAGCTGGACATCTCTTGTCTCCAAATAAAGCTTCTACTAGCAGAAAAGGGTTACTAATGGAGTTGTTGACCAAAGGAGTCCCATGCAAACAACTAACAACCCAAACTATTGCCATGGCCATAGGCTGGTCTCCATAGAATGACATCAGAGTGCTGTTGCTGAAGTCAACATGTATATAACTTGCTGAATATGGACAAGTTGAGCTAGTGCCTACCTAGGGCCTTCACACCCATATTGTAGTATCTTTGGTACTGGAAAGTACTTTGCACACTATCAAAACTAAAATGTAAATACCAATAGAACACAAAATTCATTGACTTACAGTGGTGTCCTGCCTGCAAGATATGCTGCTACAATGGTGGCCAAGGACTGTGGGAGTAATCAACCAATATCTGATTTGACTTAAGGTCAATTCTATAAGATGGAACCCATACCCAGTACTGATTGGGTGACCAAGAACCCAAGGCTAGGACCTAAGGTAAAAATCCAATACTATTGGTTTTTTAAAAAAGAAGGAAAGAAAAGAAAAAAAGTAATAATATGATTCTTAATGATACTCTCCTATACTAATTGATGAGTGCCTTATTCAGCCATCATTAGAGAAGCTTTCTCCTTCAACAGACTGGAATAAATAGAGACCAACAACCAGTCATTTCAAAGAGAGTGAGAGATCTTGGAACATTCAGCCCTATATCCCTCCCTACCTCACAGCTCAGAGAACCCCTTAGAAATGGAGGTAGAAAGAACTTGAGAACCAAAGGGGAAGGACACAATGAAAATAGGGTTCCCTAAATCAACAGAATCAATGCACATATGAACTCACAGACTGAGGCAGCATGCACAGGTTCTGCATAAGTCTGCATCATCCCTTATGTATATGTTATGGCTTCTAGCTTAGTGTTTTTATGGAATACCTCAGTGTGTTAATGAGTGGGTTTCTGCTTCTTGTGCTTTCTCTCTCAGACTAATTTCCTTCTGTTGTTTGTTTCATTCAAATTCAATGCATTTGTCTTTTCTTTTTTGTTTCTTTTCTTTTGTTATTATCCATCAGAAAAGCCTGTTTGTTTTCTAATGATAGAAAGGAAGTGAATGTGGGGAGGAACTTAGAGGAGAATGAGTGGGGGACCATAATCAGGATGTATTTTATGAGAAAAAAAAATTGATTTTCTTTTAATTTAAAATAGTTTCTCCTCTCATGCAATAAATTTTGCCCACAGTTTTCCCTCCCTTCACTCCCCCTGGTTCAACCTCGTCTCTCCTTTTCCAAGATTCACTACCCCTCTGTTTCCCTTCAGAAAAGAGCAGACATCCAAGAAACTAATACCAAACAGAACCAAACAAGACACAGTAACACAAGGAAATCTCACCATATTAAGGATGGACAAGGCAATCCAATAGGAGAAAAAGATTCCCAGGGCAGATATAAGAGTCATGGACACACTCATTCTCACTGTTGGGAGTTCCACAAAAACATCAAGCTAATAGCCATATTATGTATTCCAGGGACCTAGTGGAGACCCATGAAGGCACCATTCATGCTGCTTCAGTCTCTGTGAACCTGTGTGAGTTGTGCTTACTTGATTCAGTGGGTCATCTTTTCCTGGTGTCTTCCATGTCCTCTGACTCCTACAATCTTTCCTCCACCTTTTTGTAGGGTGCCCTGAGCGCCAAGGGGGAAGACCCAGTGGAGACCTCCAATTTAGATTCTCTCTCCCCATAATGTCTGGCTAGGTGTCTCTGCACCTGCTTTCATCCACTTCTGCAGGAAGCCTTTCTGATGATGATGGCACAAGTCACCTGTCTATAAGCATAGCAGAAAATCATTAGGAATCAATTTTTTTTTTCTCTTTGCCAGTTGTGTTTGGGTCCACACTAGGTCTCTGGGCTATCCAGTCTCCAGTTTCTGGTCAGCCAGGTAGTGTAAGGCACTGGTTCCCTCTCTTGGCAAGGGCCTCAAGTTAATTTCTGTTCCATCATTGCCCCAGCACATCTGGCAGGCAGGACAGATTTTAGGTGGAGAGTTTTGTGGCTGGATTAAAAAAAAATCTATTTTCTATAAAGTAAAATATTTAAGGCATGATTATTAGCTGGGGTTGGTGGCTCACACCTTTAATCCCAGCACTCAGGAAGCAGAGGCAGGCTGATCTCTGTGATTTCAAGGTCAGCCTGGTCTATGGAGCAGGTTCTAGGACAGGCTCTAAAGCTACACAGAGAAACCCTGTCTTGAAAAAACAAACAAAAAAAAATAGGCATGATTAAAACAATAAAAGTCATTCTACATATACATATTAAATCTATAGAAAAATAAACCAATAAATCTTGAGCCCAGGCAGTAGGTTATATATTACATATGTATGCATCTATGTCTGTACCTCTCTCTAGATGAATGTAGATCCATATACATATAAATTCATTATGTTAAAGAAGATAAATTCAAATTGCAAACAATAAATCTAAAATCATAAATTGTTTGGAAATAAATAGAGTGTGAAGAATAATTCACAACTGTGAAGTATGACATTCCTTTATCTGCATATCTTGAATGGTGGTATTATGTTCAGAATGTGGAAGGCTGTAATTGATAGCTTCAACTCCCAAATACCACAAAGTAAATTCTCAGAGAAAGCACAAATGGCAAGAAAGATTAATTAAGGTCACATGTTCTCATCTGTGTGAAACCTAGACAAGTAAAACATATGTGAACTATGGCTATGAGGCATGGGGAGGAGATAATTAAAAGCTGTAGGATTAGTTAGATAACTGGAGTAAATTCAACTGATTGAATGTAATGCTTGGCAACTGAAGTTAATACCTATATGTTACACTTTTGATAATTTCTAAAAGTAAACTTCTAGGCCATTGATAAGAGATAAATAAGCATTTGAATTAATGTAAATGTTCTTTAGCTAATTCACACATATTTTAATATGTCCATTTGGTATATCCATAGTTTTAAACAGCATGCTAGAATAATGTATCAAAAATTTTAAATTAGAAATAAATTAGAGAAAACAATAATTTGACTTCATTTTTATTATATTTTTTATTTTAAAACAATTTTTAATTTAAATATATTTTGATCATGTTTTTCCCTCACTGTGTCCTTTCAGATCATCTCCAAGTCATTAACCACATAAATTTTAAGTTCTTTCTCAAAAACCATAAAAAATTCAATACAACGACCTCTCCTGAAACAAACAAGCAAAAAATTAAATCACACCTCAAAAACAAATCAAACCAACCAAAAAAAAAAACCCCACCAAACTGTAACCAAATAAAATCACACACAAAAAACTATAGAGTCCATTACATGTTGGTCAAATACTTCTGATCACGAGGCCTGCTCTGGAGTAGTTGATATGCCCAGTGATATTCTATTAGAGAAAGCTGATTTTTTTTCTTTCCCAGCAGGTATAAGTCATAGTTCAGTTATTAATCTTTACCCTAGTGGCTAGGTTTTAATTCATTCATAAATTCATTTATTTATTCATTTAAAAATAACAAAATAAAATTTTAGGGTAAAACAGCCTAAGAGAAGGCATAAAAATCAAAGCCCTACTTGTTCACACACAGAGGAAATCCATAGAAACACCAAATTGGAAAACAATAATTTGACTTCATATTAAAACAATACTTTGATTTCATATTAAAAATATTAGCTTTAGGGGCTCAAGAGATGGATCAGTGCTGCTGCTCATGAAGAGGATCTGGTTAGTTTCCCAGCATTCACATGGTGACTTTCAATCATCTGTAACACAGGCTCTTAGGAATTCGGTATCCTCTTCTGGTCTCTTTCGGTACCTACATGCAGTACAATTACATACATGTAGGCAAAACACTCCTACAATAAAATAAAAATATCTTAAAATATTAGTAAATGTGTTGGGCAGTAATAGTGCATGCCTTTAAACTCAGCACTTGGGAGGCAGAGGCAGGCAGATCTCTGTGAGTTTGAGACCAGCCTCATCTACAGAGTGAGTTCCAGGATAGCCAGAGCAGTTACACAGAGAAACCCTGTCTTGAAGAACCAAAAGAAAAAATATTAGTAAATGCAAAATTAAGATACATTGTTAGAAATTCTTTATACTACATGTACCTGGTAAGGAGCTTATACCTAGCATTTGTGAAATACTTATAGAAATAAAATAAAATGCCAAACTCACAGACTTATACTCCATAAATTCAAGAGAAAAGAATTTCACATGAAAGAATTAACTTCACAAAAGGATATATATAATAAGTATGTGGAGCAAATGAGGCTTTGATAATATTTGGACATATATAAAAGAGTAAAACATCTTTAGATTATTGTCCAGCATTTTCCTTATTTTAACCCTATTTGTGACTGTCAAATTTAGTAACAATAAATGATATTTTGTGGTGTTTAAAAGAAGTACACAGCAGTTTTTAATTTAAAAGATTATCACATACTTGAATATTCAAAGGCCTCAAAAACAAACAAATAAGTAAGCATATTTTATGCTTTATGAATTTCAAGTCACTATACTGAATAGAAAACAAGGCAGACTCCAAGTGTTTATGGTAAAAATCCTCCATTTGCTTGTGAATGGATTTCCAGAACAGACAAAACTAACATAAGGTGATTGACACCAGAACAATGCTTGCCTCTGGGTACATGGAAGTTAACATTAAATTGGTACAATCAAATTTTGTGAGTTGATGGAAATGTTCGTTTTGTGGAATGTGATTTCTATGCAAGTGTATACATTTCAACACTCATCAAATTACATATATATTGTTTATATGTTTGTACTCTAGGATGTAAAAAGACAAAAAAACATTATAATGTGTTTGTCCACTGATGATGCCTCAGCTCATCAGCCAGGAGGAAGGAGGAGGAGAAGGAGGAAAGACTGTAGGAGTCAGAGGGTATGAAGGAAACCAGGAGAACAAGGCCCACCAAGTCAACTCATCAGGGTGCATATGTGCTCACAGAGACTTAAGTGGCAAGCACTGGGCCTGCATGAGTTTGGAACAGGTCCTTTGCATATATGGTATGGCTTTAGCTTGGTGTCTTTGTGGGACTACTAACAGTGGCAGCAACTGTGTCTGGGACTCATTTGTCTGTCTTGGGACTCTTTTACTACTATTGGGTTGCCTTACCCAGCCTTGATATGAATATTTTTGCCTTGCCTTACTGTATTCTGTTTTGTCCTATTTAATTGGTTGTAGTCTCTTGGAGGCCTGTTCCTTTCTGAAGAGGAAATGGAGGTCAGATGGATTTGGAAGAGAGCAGAGGTGGTGGGGGGCAACCTTGGAGGAATGTAGGGAGAGGGAACTGTTGGCACGATATATTGTATGAGAGAAGTAATAGGTTTTTTGTAGCTCTATAATAGGTTTCTCTCCCAATGCAGTAATCCAGATCAAGCTGAATGGATAAAACAAAACAACAGGTTTATTTGAGCAAAACATGTCATGGTGAGTTCTCCAGCCCCCAGAGATCAAGGCAGGAGAAGTCACATACCTGAACTAAAGCAAGGAGCTTATATACCTTGTAGGCAAGAGGGTGATGACATGCTCACCATAATCTTGGTTTTTGCCCAAGCATGGACAAAAGCTGAACACCTTAGGAGGGGAATTGGGCTGCTGGCAACTTCAGGGGAGAAGCTGTTGTAGCTCCCAAGAGTGCAGAACTAGGGGTTGGGGATTTAGCTCAGCGGTAGAGCGTTTGCCTAGCAAGTGCAAGACCCTGGGTTCAGTCCTCAGCTCTGGAAAAAAAAAAGTGCAGAACTGGGATTTTGGCCTATATTTTTTATTGGAGATTCTCTGAGGGAGTGTTTGGAGAAAGAGAGAAGGTTTTCTGTATCAAGCAAGAGTGAGTTGGAGATTCCAACAAAATAAGAAGAATCTGTGTTCAATTAAAAAAAGTGTAAAAAAATGATACAAATTAAAAAATAATGTGTCATTTCTACATGAGAGAACGTAATAGGCAAATGCTGGCCTCCTGGGCAGGTTAAGCAATCCTAGCAATAGTGATTTCTGAGTTGGAACAGCTCCTACCATTGATGTGGGCTAGTATAAAGAACTTTGTCCAAATGGGTTCTAAACACCAAATGGTGAGATTCTTTTGTAGAGAAGAAAATTCTCCTGTCATAGTGGGATATTACCAAAGAAGTTGTGTGGGGTCCCAGTGGGCAGTGAAGATGACATTATTTTCTCTCTAACTGAGTCTACTGAAATGTTCATCACAAGCAGCTCACATATGCATTAGAGAAACATTTTACATTTGGGTAACACTTAGAAGCTATCCTTACTCTGTTTTAATTTCTGTTTCTGTGATAAAATATCCTGACTAAAAGCAATTATGGGGCAAAGAGTTTGTTTTGCTTACAGTTCCAGATTATAGTGCATTAGAACAGTAAATTCAAAGCAGGAATTTGAAGTAATTTGATCTATTGTCAAGAGAGGAAAGAGAATGAATTGTAGTTGGAGAGCTTCTCTCCAGCTCCCTCCAAGTCCTGTTAGTCCAATAACCCACTTATAAAATAAACATACAGACATTCATATTATTTAAACTGTTTGGCCATTAGTTCAGGCCTACCATTGTCTAGATCTTACTCTTATATTTAGCCCATTTCTATTAATCTATACTTTGCCATGTGGCTCGTGGCTTACCATTACCTTATCTCTTTCTTGTCATGGTGGTGGCTGGCAGTATCTCCCTCCCCCAGCCTTTCACCTCCCAGAATTCTCTTCCTCCTTGTCCTGTCTACCCTATCCTTCCTGCCTGGCTACTGGCCAATCATCACTTTATTTATTTTAACCAATCAGAGCAACACATTTGACATACAAAACATCCCACAGCAATGAATGTCTGCATGCCTACACATGCTCAGCCCTATCTCTACACTTAAGCAGTCCAGGACTGAACAATTCCTGGGAACAGTGCTGTCATCAATGAGCAAGTCTTTCCACTTTGATTAATGCAGCTAAGACAATACCCATAAACATATGCACAGGCCAGCCTCATCTAGACAATCTCTCATTGATATATTTTTCCCAGAATATTTGAGGATGAATAAAGTTGATAATTAAAACAACCATTGCACTGCCTCCATATTAATTTAAATTCTATTAGTTAATGTAATGGATCTTCTGATATGCTCCCTAAAGAGTCTATAACGTATATAATTCTATAGAAACATCCCATTAATCTATGTTTCTATCTTTCCATAGACAATGAATAATTGCAGCTTCATGTCAAGTGACAATGGGGAAAGTCAAGATGAAGCTGATTTTGAGAACTAAATAAATACAGAATCCCCAGTTTCCTATTCTGACTGTAGGGGAAAAAGGCATTACTCACAAAAACCAGGATATTTATTTCAGAATTCCTTATGGATGTCAGCAGAAAAAAACCTTATATCTATACAAAGATATATTATTGCATTGAGAAAAATATATCAAATATAATGTACTCTTTGAAGATTTGCATTCATATGCAACTTATTGAAGATATTATATTATTATTCAGGAAATAATTACTCATTTCTTCAGTTTGCATAGAAGGAAGTATTTCTCAGTTGCTTATGTCTGTTATTGATCTACAACTTTAAGAGCTAAGAGGCTAATAAGTAATAATATTAGGCAACAACAATACTAAAATATTCATCCTTATTTTGGTGTTAATTGCTTATAATTACTTCGTACTTTTCCTGTTTTATACCACAGTTGCTCACACCTCAAATTTGATATGATGTAGAACAAATTTTTTATATTTTACAAATGTATCTATTGTTTGAGGTCTCATTTCTTCATACTAATAGTACCAAATGTATTCATCTCTTAATATGTAATTTTAAGCATCTTTTATCGCCTACATCCTATTGTAACAACTCACCATGGTGTATGGCTCTATAAAGCCTACAACCGTCTGACATTGCATCAGATAATGCAAATCTTTGAAATATTGTATGCAAATAACTCTGCTACTTAAAACATCAAATATAAATGTAATGCAATGAATTTACTTATATGGGATAGTAAATTATATTATCCCAATTACCAATCATCAACTGACTGATTGTTAAATCAATAGTGTCAGGTTTCAGGAAGTTTACATGTCTAGAAATGAAACTATTTGCTTAGCTCAAGCTAGACTGCAGGATTTCTAGTGGTTTGAGCAGGTGGAGAAGTAGCTGGAGGGACAGACTCTAAAATTTGAAGTTCAATATTATGGGTGGAAGAAAGCATCAGAAGCACCTGATCCATACTTTAGGAGAATCAAATCATCACCTTGGTTAGGTTAGTAGAGGGTAGGGACCTTAGGAAGAGAGCCATTTTGTGTCACTCCCAGGTTCTCAGCATCAGATGTGTGCAAGGCAGCAGTAAAGAAACAACTAAAATGGTGCTAAATGGTTAGAGGGATTTTTTTTTTTTGTGTGGATAAGAGAGAGAACAGCCAGAGGCATCTAGCAGGGCAGGGAACAACCCTGATGTTATAAAGGACAACAGTCTGGGAGCTGGCATAGTGGGGGTTCAGGAGGAGATAAGGGTCAGGATGCTAACAGCTTTGCCTTGCTCACTTTATTTTTATGAAATACTCCCACCTGTAACATAGGAAGAAATTAATATTCAATATCTATACATAATTTTAATTTATTAATTACATTAAAACAGAAAATACTTCTGCATCACAATAGTGTATAACAATCATTCTCGGCATGGTGGTTTGAATAAAAATGGCCCCTAATCATAGGGGATAATAGGATTATAGGAAGTGGCACTATTAAGAAGAATGGCCTTGTGGGAGTAGTGTGGCTTGCTGGAGGAAGTGTGAAACTGGAGCAGCTTTTGATGTCTCAGATGCTCAAGCCTGGCCAGTGTATCAGTCTCTTCCTGTTTCTTGGGGATCCAGATGTAGAACTTTCAGCTCCTTCTCCAGCACCATGTCTGCCTGTACACCACCATGATTCAGCCATAATGATAATGGACCAAATCTCTGAAACTATAAGGCAAACCTAATTAAATGTTTTTCATTTATAAGAGTTACCATAGGGCTAGAGAGATGGCCCAGTGGTTAAGAGCACTGGTTGCTTTTCCAGAGGACCCAGGTTCAATTCCCAGCACCCACATGGCAGCTCATAACTGTCTGTAATTCCAGTTCCAGGTGTTCTGACACCTTCACACCAATGCACGTAACATAAAGTTTAAAAAAAATTTTTAAGTTAAAAAAAAAAAGAGTTACAGTAGTCATGTTATCTCTTCACATCAATAAAACCCTAAGGCACTGGGCAAAAGCCTAATTTTCAAAGTGCACTGTTTTTGTACTTCACATGCTTTCTGAAAATAATTGAGAGCAATTTTATACTCAGTTACGTACTAGATTCAGCTGCTCATCATCTCATGCTATTTTCTTTCGGATGATATGAAGTTGAGCAATCTGTGTTTATCCTTGTTCATATTTGTGGGTATATGTTAAATTCTAGACAGGGTGTATATGAAAGAACATAGAGAATATTTGAATCATTTATCTCCCTTTAAGTCCAAATTTTAAAGAAAATCCAAGCTTTAATTTTTCACCTTTTTAATCTCATCTTACAGTGTTACAAATCTTCCTTTTAATTGGAGACTTATACCAACACTAAAGCTATCCTAAGTCAAAGACAAAATAGCACTATTTCTCTGTATGTAATAATTCCACAAAAATTCTGTAAGAGGTAGTTTTTAATACTAGTTCAATAAATATGATAATGGTAAGTTAGGCCTGGATTAATGTAGGTGTATTTCTAGGGTTTTTTTTTCTTTCTGTTTTTATTCTGCAGGCTTTATTTGGTAAATATTCCTTAGAATAAATATTCCTTTTACATTTTCTAGCACTGTGGTGACACAAATATAACAAAACTAGTTGCTTTACATATTGCTGTGTCAAAAATTCTAATTATAAATAGCACAAAAGAAATCAAAATTTTCTCATCAATATAGAAAACTGAAATTTATTGATAATCAACATATAAAGTTAAAAAGAATAACTTTGTATTATGTGAATGTGTATTATGATACTTTATCTCCTGAAAAACATAACTCATGTTTAGCATTAGGTTACTTTCTAACCCCTAATTCTTCCTATATTAGCAATTTCCTGGAGAGATTTATGCTTGAGTACAGTGCTAACAGCAGCCACATTGTACTGGTCTGTGTGTGATGCACTTGCACATTTATTCAGTTTGACTGTTGTAAATTTGAGCACAAGGTATTTTCTCTGTGTTGTGTTAATAGGTTAGATGTTTCCTTAGGTAAGTACTGAAAGGCACACAGAGCCAGAGCATAGGCAGAAGACAGAAGTGGACACTAGCAAATTCAAAGTTGGGCTTTGTAAAAGATACAGAAAAGCAGTAAGAAAAAAATGTGAATATAAATCTCACACTAACATCACAGTGAGGAAAGCAACCTATGCATCTGACTTTAAATGAATTCAGTCATGAGTCAATGAAATTATATGCTGTAACCCTCCTTTTAAGGTATACATGATCAAAACATAGACTGCTTTTCAGGAAGGTTCTGGTTTTAAACGTTATGTGAATTGGCCTGATTCAGTGATCTTTCTGATTTCTGGACATGGCTGTTGCTATACATCTAATGATCAATTTGGCAGGGTTAATTTTTTAGCTATATGCTCATGAAAACTCAATTTTCTCTTCTTATGGATATCACAACTAATTGAATTGTTTTTCCAAAGAAATGCTTTCTTATTAAATAGAAATCACATTTTTAACATCATTCATATTTTACTCAAAGATCTTTAGATTGAAATTAACTGGGAGAAAATATTGAAAAATATTTCTCTCTCTTGCTTATTGTTTATTCAAAAAAGGCTCAAGTATTATAATTTATTCAAACTATTCAGAAACATATGTAAAGACCAATGTTTCATCATACTTAAATATGCCTTTAAATTGCATTATTTCAGGCCAATGAAAACACCATTAAAGTATTTTTTCAACTATAATCTCTGACCTACAGAGCCTATTTTATGTTAAGTTTCTTCTACTTATTTCCAAGGTAGAAGAATTTAATAGTTTATTAATAAGTTACCATATATTCAAATATTAATTATTTAAATTACTGTGTTTTTCTTAAGGAAGGTTCAGCTATGTATCAAATAGGAAAATCTTAATGAGAAAGAGTCTATATCTCTAAAGGTATGCAAAGCTGGAAGAAATAGGTTATATAAAAACAAACAGTTATTTTGATGTGGTTTTGTCTTTATAGTGAACAGGGAAGTAAGTATATTCATGATGGAGAAGTGAACAATTTAAATAAAGATTCAATATCTTTCAGAATCTTAAGGTAGAGATGTTGACCTCCATAAGATTATGTAGAGATTTTCTTTTGCTTTCTATGGCCTTGAAATTTCTCCAGGATACAAAAATCCAACAAACTGACATAAACAAATTTCTTGTACACACATCTTTGTAATACAAAATATATTTTTGTTTTATCCTGCTGGGGGCTTATGTTTCATTATTATTAAATATGTCAGTAATCTTTTGCCTAATGGTAACACAGACTTCACCCCCACTAAAAAATTTCCATCTTATATAAAACTCATTGTTGAATATCTTACAAGGCATAGTATACATTTATTGTTGCTTTTTAAATTTACTATCTGTTGGCATTTGGCTAAACTGATTTTCACACATATATTTGTTCAGTGTTTGCAGAAAAGAAAAGAATAAAAAATTAAAATAATTTGTTCAAGAATTGTGGTAGTTTGAATGAGAATGACCCCCATGGACTATTTCTTTTCTTTAATTTTTTTTTTTTTTTTTGATTTTACATACCATTCCAGTTCCCCCTCTGTGGTGATATTTTTTTGTGCTGAAATGTGGTGATATTTTATTTGTATGTAAATAAAGTTTGTCTGGAGATCAGCTGTCATAGCCAGCCATAACCAAAAGTCAGGGAGTGGTAGCACACACCCTTAATCCAATCACATGACATGAAGAGTCTTTGTGTGTTCAAGGACACAGCCAAGCATGGTGGCACATACCTTTAATCCCAGTACCAACCATAGAGACCTGATGTCTGTACAGACAGGCAGTGACGAGGAAGTGATGTGGCTAGGCTAAGAGCCAATGAGAAGGCAGAACAGCAAGGAAATAAAAGTGCAGGTTAGACAGGAAGAAGCTGGTTTTCTTGGGAAGCTTGGTGGCATGGTGAGCTAAGGTTAGTTGGTGGCTACCACTATTTCGCTGATCTTTATGTCTTTTACCCCTGCATTTGGCTTTGTGTTTCTTATTTAACAAGACTCTTTACAAATTTGTCTACATCCCTCACTCCCCTTTTTTTGCCTTCCTGCTTCCCCACCATCCCAACCCCCATCTACTCCTCAGAGAAATTAAGCCTTCCCTTGGGTAGTCAAGAAAGTCTGGCATACCAAATTGAGGCAAGGCCTTGCCCCTCTCCCCTGCATCAAGGCTGAGCAAGGTCTCCCACCATAGGGAATGGGCTGCAATCACCTATTCATGCACCTGGGATAAGTCCTGGTCCCCCTGCCAGGGGCTCCACAAACCGATCAAGCCTCACAACTGTCACTCACATTCAGAGGGCCTAATTCAGTCCTGCATGTCCCTTGCCTGTCACTCCAGAGTCCATGAGCTTCTATTTGCATGAGTCTGCTGTCTGTGGTTTTCTTCATTGTGATCTTGACACACACACCCCTCCTTGCTCATATGATCCCTCCTCCTCTTCAACTGCTGTCTAGGAGCTCAGTCCAGTGCTTGGCTGTGGATCCCTGCATCTGCTTCCATCAGTTACTAGATGTATGTTCAATGAGGACAATTAGGATAGTCATCAGTCTGATTACAGGGGAAGACTAGTTCAGTGGCACCTTCTGCACTGTTACTAGGAGTCTTAGCTGGGGCCATCCTTCTGGAATCCTGGGAATTTCCCTAGTACCAAGTTTCTCCCTTGTCCATAATGCCTCCCTCTATCAAGATATCCTTTTTGTTGCTCTCCCTCTCTGTCCTTCCCCCAACTTGGCCATCTTGATCCTTCATGTTCCTTGCCCTCCATACCCTCCTTTCTGCCCCCTCTCCCAGTTTACCCAGGAGATCTAACCTACTACCCTTTTCTGAGGCCCTCTGTGTGTGTCCCTTTTACTGTCTTCCTTTTTAGCTAGTTTCTCTGGGTTTGTGGATTGCATCCTGGTTATTCTTTGCTTTGCATCTAATATCCACATGTGAGTGAGTACGTACCGTGTTTGTTTTTCTGGGTCTGGATTACCTCTTACAAGATAATTTTTTTCTAGTTCCATCCATTTGCCTACAAATTTCATGATGTCATTGTATTTTACTGATAAGTAATACTCCATTGTGTAAATGTACCACATTTTCTTTACCCATTTGTAGTTAGAGTTTTCCTGCCTGGCCTAGTCAGGACAAATCTCTCTTACCTGCCAGTCCCACAGTCGCTCAGACCCAACCAAGAAAGCACACAGAAACTTACATTGTTTAGAAATTGTATGGCTGAGGCAGGCTTCTTGTTATCTACTTCTTCTATCTTAAATTAACCCATTTCTGTTAGTCTATACTTTGTCACATGGCTTGTGGCTTACCAGTGTCTTTACATGTTGCTTTTTATGGCGGCGGTAGGCGGTGTCTCTCCCCAGCCTTCTACTTCCCAGAATTCTCCACTCTCTTGTCCCGCCTATACTTCCTGCCTGGCCACTGGCCAATCAGAACTTTATTTACACAGAGCGATATCCACAGCACCCATTCTTTGGTTGAAGGGCATCTAGGTTGTTTCTAGATTCTGGCTATTACAAATATGCTGTTATGAACATAGTTGAGCAAGTGTCTTTGTGGTATGATTGAGCATCTTTTGGTTATATGCCCAAAAGTGGTATTGCTGGGTCTTGAGGTAGGTTGATTCCCAATTTCTAAGAAACTGCCATACCTATTTCCAAAGTATCTGTAAAAGTTTGCACTCCCACCAATAGTGGAGGAGTATTTGCCTTACTCCACGTCCTCTACAAGATAAGCTGTCATCAGGGTATTTGTTTTTAGCCATTCTGACAGCTGTAAGATGGTATCTCAGAGTCATGTTAGTTTGCATTTTTCTGATGGCTAAGGATGTTGAGCAATTCCTTAAATGTCTTTTGGCCATTTAAGATTCTTCTGTTGAGAATTCTGTTTAGATCTGTACCCTATTTTTTAATTGAAATATTTGGTATTTTGATGTCTAATTTCTTGAGTTGTTCATATCTTTTGGAGATCAGCCTTCTCTCAGATGTGGGGTTGGTGAAGATCTTTTCCTATCTGGTAGATAGCAAACTTCTGGAGGCATTATCATTCCTGACTTCAAGCTCTACTATAGAGCAACAGTAATAAAAACAGTTTGGTATTGGTATAAAAACAGACATGTGGATCAATGGAATCAAATTGAAGACCCTGATATTAAACATACCTATGAATATCTCATTTTTGACAAAGAAGCCAAAACTGCACAATGGAAAAAAGAAAGCATCTTCAACAAATGGTGCTGGTACAACTGGATTTGGACATGTAGAAGAATGAAAATAGATCCATATCTACCACCATGAAAAAACTCAAGTCCAAATGAATGGATCAAAGGCATCAACATAAATCCCACTACACTGAATCTGATAAAAGAGAAATTAGGAAGTTGCCTTGAATACATTATCACAGGAGACCACTACCTAAATATAACACCAGTAGCACAGATATTGAGAGCAACAATTAATAAATGGGACCTCCTAAAACTGAGAAACTTCTGTAAGGCAAAGGACTTGATCTGCTGTGGGATATCTTCCTATATACTGTGAATATGTGTTGCTTGTGGTGATATTTTATTTATGCTCTAATAAATAAAGCTTACTTGGAGATCAAAGGAAAAAGCTAGGCACTATGTTAAATATAAAAGTCAGGCATTGGTAGCACATGCCTTTAATCCTAGCATTTGGGAAGCAAAGATTCAACTAGATCTCTGTGAGTTCCAGGTCACACTGAGAACAGAGCCAGACATGGTGTCACACGCTTTTAAATACCAACAGTAGTCAACCATAGATGTCTGAAGGTCTGTACAGACAGAATGGAAGTGATAGAACTGGGCAGAAAGAGGAAAGTGGTGTAGCTGATCAGAGAGAGGAAGTGAGAGGGTAGGGACAGAAAGGCATATAGGCATGGGTATACAGGAAGTAGGTTTCTCTGGAGGCTGAGGGTTGTTAAGATGAGGTTGGGTATGGCTTGCCCTATTCCTCTGATCTCTCAGTTTTCACCCCAATATCTGGCTCAGTTTCTTTTTTTTTTTAATTAGTAAGACCATTTAGCAATTCATCTTACAGTTGCTCTCATTGGTTGTTAAATAAAGCTGTTTGGCCAATGGCAAGGCAGAGCCAAGCAGATCTCTAGGAGTTCGAGGCCAGCCTGGTCTACAGAGTGAGATCCAGGATAGGCACCAAAACTACATGGAGAAACCCTGTCTCAAAACAAAACAAAACAAAAAACAAAAGTAAGGAAATTATTTTTGGCTGAGTGTGTACAATGCATAGTCTGTACTTTTATTAATGCAGATATGTATGTTACCTTTAAATTCTATGTATTTTCAGGATGAGGAGACTAGACACCAATGAAAACAAATGACCCAGATGATTCAGCATCTGAAAATGCCTCTGTTGCAGTTTCCTTTGAGTTCTTCCTCCAGAACAGTTTCAAGGCTGCTGGCTAAGATAATCCAGCCTCACAGATTACTCCAGTCAGGACTTGACCATAATCATACATTTTCTCTGAGTTCCCATAATATTAACAGTGCTCCCAATCAGCAGAAAGTAGCCTAGAAGGCCCACATTCCCAAAGAAAAATGAATTATGGATGTTTGCCTTTGCTTAGAAGGTTGGTTACAAATTGTTATTGGTCATAGTCAATATCTTCTAAGAGAAAAAAAGATACAGATATGACAGGATGAAAGGGTAGATTATTGAATCTACTTTAAAAGATTAACAACTTGTTTGAAATGTTTTACTTTGCTATAGATTTTAGTTTATCGATACAAATTTAAAGTTAATTTTGATATATGGTATATATATTTCTACTCTTGTTTAAGGTATTATGTTTGTGCAACTCATTTAACATTGTAATATATAATTAAGATACACAGATTAATTGTCATCTATGATAATCAAACTTATCATCATGTTAATTAAGTTTTCAGGTACACAAAGATATATTTCAATTAGGTAGGTAATCTTCAAACACTTCAAAGACCTATAGAATATGGCATTTAAAATGTTTTAAAAACTTAGAGTTTTCTGGACAATAAGACATGTCTGCTCCTAGAAGCACCAATTTACTTCAAAGAGGAAGATGGGCATCAAAGTCACTCCAAATGGAGTTTATCTTCTTCTTAGCAAAACTGGCCATTTGGGCAAGAAACTGCTCTTGCCTGGAAGCTTAACAATATGTTGTATAAACTGGACATACAGAACCCATAGGAAAATGGCCACTGAATTTTGCCAACACAGGGAAAGATGGTCCTTCAGGTTCTTGCTTCACAGAAGATACTGCCAGACATTCTGCAGGACACAGAGGAAAGTGACTGATGAATTATGCCAATAATCAAGACAATCCTACAAATTTCCTGCTTCACAAAAAAATTGGTCAGAGACTCTAGACCTGTAGGCTAAAGATGGATGCCCCAATGTTGCAGAGGAACTTTGGGTGACTGTCCAGGCAGCCAAATGTCTCTGTCATTTCTAGAATTTTGGAAGTTGCTTACAAAGCACGTTCTGTTTATTTACATCCTGCTAGGGTCTTTGATGTAGTTGAAGACTAGATAGTTATAATTATAGTTTTCCTTAGTCATGATAAAAGATAAATTAGGTATGAAACCTTATACACAGAAATATAAGATAGATGATAAAATATTTTCTTTAATTTTACCAAATACAAATAGATGAGATATTGTAACTGTAATTCTTGCTTGACAAATGTTTTGTTATATATAATTTTATTATACTAAATCTAAAACCTTCCTTTTTGATTAAATAGAAAAGGGTAAGTGTTGTGGGATGTCTTTATGTATGTTGTGAATATGTGTTGCTCTCAGTGGTTGATAAATAAAGCTATTTGTCCAATGTTAAGGGAGAATAAGGTTAGGCTGTACATTCAAACTGAAAATAGGGGTGAAGAAGGGTGGGGTCAGGAGAGACTCAAACCAGCAGCTCAAGGAGTGACATATCAGTAGACCAATAATGGCATGGCCATGGGCCATGTGGCAAAATATAGATTAATAGAAATGGGTTGAATTAAGTTGTAAGAACTAGGTGGAAGAAACCTGAGCCATAGACCAAAGAGCTTATAATTAATATTAAGCCTCAGAATAATTATTTTATAAATGACTGTGGGAGAGCTGGTAGGAAAGATTCATAAAGACCATGGGGCCAGGCAGGACCAAGAAACTTCTGACGACAATTGTCAATAGGACTATTTTGTTAAGTGCTTGGTTCCAGTTGGTGGAACTGTATGGGAAAGATTAGGAAGTGTGGCTATGTTGGATACATGTGTCTCTGGAGGCAGGGTAACTTGGAGAATATCACACACACACACACACACACACACACACACCACACATACACATATACATATATGTGTATATGTGTATATATAGGAGTGATAGGAGTGAGCTATTGCTGTAATAGGCATGATCATGCTGGTTTTTTGAGGAATGTGAAAGACATTGGTACTTTGGACTATGAAAGAAATTTAGCACTGTAAGGGGCCTTTAACAGACCATCCAAGTAACAACATGGAAAACAATAGTGCTGAGAGCCATGTATGCCATGAAGGACAGACACATTTACCTATGGCAGAGTATATATTCTCAAGGAGCAACCTGGAGACTCAGCTGAACACCTCCCCCTAAGGCTAATCTATCCCATGACACTCAGAACTCTTGCCTCAGACTGGAGACTGTTGTCTCAGTATTACTACTCTTTGTCCCAACATAAACTTTTTTTTTGTACAAATTCATTTCCTAATCATCATCCATCTTCTTACTGAGATAACCAGTATTTTTTTCATTCATCTTTCTCATCCTTCATGAATATACTCTCATTCATTTTTATTAGTTAATAAAGACAAACTTTGTAGATGAACACAAAAAGGCTATGAAAGCCATTGATGACTTGTGTTCTAGTGCACAACTATGCTCTCATCATGATATTGATGAGCAAAGGGGAAGAAGAGATGGAATAGATATTGAAAAGATAGCAGTATAGATTGAGATAGTGGGAAATGCCGGCAGGATAGTCATGGTTTCTTTTATTTATTCTCTTTTTATGATCTAGAATATATGATATGCATTTATGTTTCTGTATGTAAATATTCATTAGTGTGTATGTAGCTGTGCATATGTGCCATGGCATGCATATGAAAGTCAAAGGACAAGTTTAAACACCATTCCTTACCTTCCTCCTTGTTAGATACAGGGTCTCTTGTTGTTTGCTGCTCTGTGTACCAGGCAGCAGCTAGAATAATACCTAACATAGAGGAGACCACTGAAAAATAATTATCAGAAAAAGTGTCGTTAATACATAAAGAGTGTTAACATCTTCTAATAATCAAGATATTTAGAAAATATTCTTCCTGGTGAATGAGGTGAGTAAAGACTTCAGTAAAAAACAAAACAGGAAGAGCTGTCACCTGTTACCATGTAGTGGTCTCTGAATTGTTTTGCACTTCAGGGAAAGCAGTTTCATGAATGTTTCTAGAACTAAAGAATTGCTTTGGCTTGCAAGAAGGGAATATTCCAGAATCTAACTATCCCTTTCAGAGGGATAGTCAAGGACTCTAGAAAAGATAATTGATATAAAAAAAAATCCAGCCAACTACATATCTATTTCAAGAGCTGCTGTATAGCAAATTGTCTGTATCTGAAATGTTGCTCAGACAAGGGAGTGTTATTTATCAAACTTACAAGTTACACACAAGAGAGTGTTATTTAGCCAGACTCAGTTAGCAGGTCAGTTAGGAAGTCATGCACACTGTTTTCTGAAGTAGGGCTTTCTTTAATTTCCAATTTAGCGTCTGTTGCTCCTAACAATTTTTACTTTCCTTGGTTACCCATGACCTAGTCAATTAACATGTTTAAAATAAAAAAAAAACAAAAAGGAAAATATTTCTTACAATATTCTATGAAGATCAATTGCTTAATAATATATTTTTCTAACTTTGATATCACTTTATAGTTATAGAAAATATACAAATGTTCCATTAATTTCCTGCACACTTTACCCAATTTCCTTTAATATTAACATTTCATGTAACCAGAACACAATTATTAGTACCAAATAAATTGCAGTTGTGATGTACAATTAATTGAACTGGGAATTTTGAGAATTTCAGTTTCTCCTCAGTTGTTTTCTGTTTCCTTCTCAGGACTTAATCAACTGAATTCAGGATCTCTCTCTCTTTTTTTAATTATAAATAAATTCTTTTCTCATACAATATAATCTAATTATAATGTTCTCTCATTCTATTCCTCCAAGTTCCTTCCCACTTCCTTGTTTATTTAGATCTGTTCCTTTTTTGTCTCTCATTATAAAAGAACAGGATTCTAAGAGATAACAACAAAATGTAACAAAACAAAATATAACAAGATAAAACAAAAACACCATAGCTAAGTTGGACAAGACAAAGCAAAAAAAACAAAAAAAAAAGAAAGAAAGAAAGAAAAAAGAAAGAAAGGAAAGAAAAAGAACCTCAAGAACTCAAGGAAATCCCTCCTTCATGCATTCAAGAGTCCCATAAAAGCACTAAACTGCAAGCTATAATATAATATATAGATGAAGATGGCCTGGTGCAGACCCTGTTTTTTGAGCTCATATGGACTTTGCTCAGTTGTTTTAAATGCCTTTTTCTCCTAGTGTCCTCCATACTCTCTAGCTCTTACACTTTGTCTGCCTCTTCTTCTGCAGGGTTCCCTGAGCTCTGACAGGAGGGGTTTGAAGGACACATCTAGTTAAATCTGTGTATCCCAAGGTCTCTGCACTTCTGTACACAATGTCTGACTGCAGGTCTTTGTATTTATTCCATCAACTGCAGGAAGAAGTTTCTCTGATGATGGCTGAATAAGGCACAAATCTATTAATATAGCAGACTATCATTGGTTTTTTTTTTTTATTGTTACTTTTTACTTTAGAGCAGTAGTGTTTGGTTTTACTCTAGGTCTCTGGGCTATCTTGTCTCTGGTTCTTAGTCATCCTAGCAGAGTCATGCATGGGTTCCATCTCATAGAATGGGCCTTAAGTCAAATCAAACATTGATTGATTCCTCCCATAAGCTCTGGGCCACCATTGCTCTAGCATATATTGCAGACAAGACAGGTTGTAAATTAAAGATTTTGTGATTAGGTTGGTGTCGACATTTCTCTTTTGGTAGCTTACAGAGTACTTTCCCATATCAAAGACACTCAAACATAGGCACTAGATCAGCCTTTCCATGTCTTATGAATTTTGTGGGTGTTGTCTCAGCAATTGGGTCTTACTGTCAGTTTGTGGGGAACAACCTCTTGTCTTGCCAACACTATAGGTTGTTTGGGAATTTTTAATGGGCCCTTTACTGCCAACAACTTAATTGGAAGAAACCCAGTCCTGGTACGGGAAGATTCCTTTGGTGATAAGAGATGGCCATTTTGGATTTCATCTTCCTCACTTTTTGGAGACGTATTTAAAATTGCCTTAATATCTTACACGAAGTTTCCACTGCACTATTTTTCCCTAAAGCCCCTCAAATGTCTTTCAGTTCTGTCATTTTCCTCATTCTCTCCCTCAACCCTGACTCTCTCTTTACCATGTGATCCTTTTGTTCCCATCTGTAGCATGAATCTTAAAAATACTTGTTAATAAAATCAAACCTGAGCCAGGTATTGTGGTGAATGCTGGAAGATCAGAGAAGCAGAACAAGCCACAGCCACCTCACCTTGCCAGTTCCTCAGCTAATCCTGTTTCCTCAGACTGGAAGCCTCTCAGTCCTCATCCAGAATGAATCTCAGCTAAACTGCTGCTCAAAGCCTAAAAGCTTAACCAGCCAAATGCTTCTAGTTTCTGGTCTTCATGCCTTATATACCTTTCTGCCTTCTACCATCACTGCCTGGGATTAAAGGCATGAGTCACTATGCTTGGCTGTATCCTTGAACAGATGTATTTCTGCCTCTAGAATGCTAGGATTAAAGGTGTGTGCTACCACTGCCTATCCTCATGTTTAATAGTGTGACTGTTCTGTCTCTGAACCCAGATAATTTTACTAGGGTGCACAATATTTTGGGGGAACACAATACCACCACACCCATCCTCTCCTACCTTGGCCTCAGTCTACCAATAAAAATCTATTCTATTTCCCCCTCCCAGGAAGATCTCTGTCTTCCCCATAGTCTCTTCCTCTATGTATAACCTCTCTGAATATTTTAAATCTTGGTTATCATTTACAAATGTATCGAAGACAAGCTTGAGTAGCTCTTTTAGTACCTAACAAAACAGACTTCAAATAAAAACTACTCAGAGGAGAGAGGGAAGCACACTACATACACATCAAAGGCAAATTCTACCAACATAACACTTCACTTCTTAACATCTATTCCCCAAACATAAGAACACAACCATGTATAAAAGAAACACTACTTCAATTTAAATACATATTGACCCTCACATACTGAGAGTGGGAGTCTTCAATATCCCACTCTCTCCAATAAACCAGTCATCCAGACAAAAACTAAACAGAGAAATACTGGAACTAACAAACATTATATTCCAAAGGGACCTAACAGATATTTACAGAACATTTCACCCAAACACAAAAGAATACACCTTATTCCCTACACCTCAGGGAACTTTCTCCAAAATGTACCACATACTGGGACATAAAGCATGTTTCAATAGAAACAAGAAAACTGAAGCAACTCCCTGCATCCTATCAGACTATCAGAAATTAAAGCTGGATATCAACAGCAGAAAGCTTACAAACTCATGGAAACTGAACCACTCCCTACTGAATGAAAAATGGGTTAAAACAGAAATAAAGAATAAAGTGGAAAAAGCAGAACTATGATTGAGCTGGCACCTGCCTACACAGCAGGCAATGAACAGAATGTTTCTTAAATGCGGAGAATACGGAAAAAGTGATATAGATCTTCCTCATATTTGAGCAAAGAAATAAAGAGCCCATTTGGCAATAAAACTTCTGTAAGTCAAACCCAAAGTTTTGTAGTATTTTGTTTATTTTTGCTGTTTTGTTGTTTTTGTTTTTTTCCCAGGAAAGGAGTCTTCTGTAATCAAAGTTACTGGTGCCACTACAAAATGTCAAATATTGTCCCATTTTCACTTCATGTACTTACTGTTCTACTTTAGGAATTTGCTCAGGCAATTTTTCCATAGTTAATTTGAATTTCTTTTAAACGAGTTCACAATAGATGTGAAAGCAATCCCACATTTCAGCAGACTGGTGTCTTTGATCTTTAATTTGTCAAGTTATTAAACGTTCTTCCCTGTGACTCCACAGATGTGAGTCAAGGTATTAGTTTAAAAATACTTTGGAGATTAGAGATGCCCAGTTTAATGATTAACTTGATCACCTCTCCTTTAATCAAACTATTTAAAGATGGTTTAAATTTCCCAGTGCAAAGGAAGAGGAAATCAATGGTGCCACTTTGGTTCTGTTAATATAAAAAGGTTTTAGACATCTTTAGAAGTCCAAGAAATGTATACACTCAAGCACAAGCATTTTCCTTCTCTTATATACCTATATGATACTCTTCAACACTATCACCAGGAGATTTAATGAGCATCTTCATGTGTATTCTACAATTTCTTTGTCACAACAGCTTAGTTTGTGCTGAGAATTTGTTTTTTTATGTTAATGACAAATGGAAATTACTTCAGTTCAATCCTAGCAGTAACAAAATGTAACACGAATGTTAAAAGGTGTTATCAATAAAAAACTCATAGCCTGATGTTGGGATGAATGCTAACAGATCAGAGAAGCAGAGCAAGTCACAGCCACCACCTCTTACCTCACCAACTCATCAGCCTGAAAGAGCCTCAGCCAATAGGCCTCTAGCTGGATGAGCTCCCTCAGCTGAAAAGGCTTTAGTTACTGTCTCCTCGCACATGATATACCTTTCTCCATTCACCATATCACTTCCTGTCTCAACTTTCCTATTGCTGGGATTAAAGACATCTGACTTCCAATTACTGGGATTAAAGGTATATGCCACCACTGCCTGGCTCTGTTTCTCTCCTAGACTAAGTCAATCCCATGTATCCCAGGGTGGCTTTGAACTCACAAAGATCCAGATGAATCTTGGCCTCCTGTGTGCTGGGATTAAAGGTGTATGCCACCAAACTCTTTCTTCCCGAGTTAGCCGATGATTTTTTTTTTTTAAACTGAGGATTGAACCCAGGTCCTTGTGCTTGCTAGGCAAGCACTCTACCACTGAGCTAAATCCCCAACCCCATTGAATAGCTTGATTTGTTTGGGAGGCATCCAGTCTGTGGGACCAGGATCTGTCCTTAGTGCATGAGCTGGCTGTTTGAAACCTTGGGCTTACACATGGACACTTTGCTCAGTCTGGAAGGAGGTGACAGGACCTGCCTGTACTGAATCCACAAGGTTTAAATGAATCCCCAGGGGTGCCTTGATCCTGGAGGACATGGGAATGGTGGGGAGGGGCTGGGGGGAAGGCAGGGTGGGGGCAGGAGGGGGGAGGACAGGGGAACCCATGGCTGATGTATAAAATTTAAAACACATAATAATAAAGAAAAATTATTTATTAAAAAAAAAGAGGTGTATGCCACCACTGCCTGGCCTCTATGTTTAATCTAGTGGCTCGTAGCTGGTGAACCTCTCTCCAGCTCCAGCCAAGCCCCAGCAGTCCTGCAGCACACTTATAAAATAAACATACAGACTCTTATATTATTTAAACTGTTTGGCCTAATGGCTCAGGCTTCTAGCTATATAGTTCTTACATTTTAAATTAACCCATTTCTATAAATCTATACCTTGCCACATGGCTCATGGCTTACCAGTATCTTACATGTTGGTACTCATGGTGGCAGCTGGCAGTGTCGCCTCACTCAGCCTTCCTGTTCCCAGAATTCTCTTATTTGCTTGTCCCGCCTATACTTCCTGCCTGGCTACTGGCCAATCAGCATTTTATTTATACAGAGCTATATCCACAGCACTTCCCCTTTTCTTTTTTTTTTTCAAAAAGGAAGGTTTTAACTTTCACATAGTAAAATTACACATATCAAAACAATTATCAAGCAAGAATTACAGTTACAATATCTAGTCTATTTATAATATTTAGTCTATTTGTATTTAGCAAAATTAAAGAACATATCCTATCTATCCCATATTTGTGAGTCTAAGGTTTCATATCTAACTTATCTTTTTTTATAGCAATTGTTTTTTTTTAAATTATTTTTGTGTTTTAACTTTACATAACAGCCATAGGTTTCCCTGTCCTCCCCACTCCCATCCCTACCCCCACATTTCCCCCAGCTCCTCTGTTCCATTCTCATCTCCTCCAGGGCCAAGACTCCCCTGGGGATTAAGCTCAACCTGGTAGATTCAATACAGGCAGGTCCAGTCCCCTCTTTCCAGGCTGAGCAAAGTGTCTCTGCATAAGCTCAAGATTCCAAACAGCTAACTCATGTGCTAAGGACAAGTCCAGGTCCCACTGCCTGTGTGTCTCCCAAACAGTTCAAGCTATTCAATTGGCTCACTTATCCAGAGGGCCTGATCCAGTTGGGGGCTCCACAGCTTTTGGTTAATAATTCATGTGTTTCTATTCATTTGGCTATTTGTCCCTGTGTTTTTCCAGTCTTGGTATCAACAACTCACACTCTTAGAGTCCCTCCTCTTTCTCAACAATTGGACTCCTGGAGCTCCACCTGGGGCCTGGCTGAGGATCTCTACATCCACTTCCATCAGTTATTGGATGAGAGTTCCAATAAGACAGTTGGGGTGTTTGGCCATCTGATCACCAGACTAGGTCAGTTCAGGCTTTCTCTTGACAACTGCCAGTAGTCTACAGTGGATGTATCATTATGAATTTGGGGGGACCTCTCTAGCACTTTGCTTCTTCCTGTTCTCATGTGGTCTTCATTTATCATGGACTATTATTCCTTGTTCTCCCTTTCTGTTCTTGATCCAGCTGGGATCTCCTGCTTCCCCTAAGCTCTCTTTCTCTTGAATCTTGCCCTTCAGTACTCCCACTCTTGTCCAGAGGGCTGATATCCAGAATATATAAAGAACTAAAGAAATTAAACATCAAAATGTCCAACAGTACAATTAAGAAATGGGCTATAGAACTAAACAGAGAATTCTCAACAGAGGAAATTCAAATGGCTGAAAGACATTTAAGGAATTGCTCAACATCCCTAATTATCCAGGAAATGCCCCAAATCAAAACAACTCTGATATACTACCTTACACCTGTCAGAATGGCTAAGATCAAAAACACAGAAGATAGCTTATGCTGGAGAGGATGTCGAGCAAGGGGAACTCTCCTCCACTGCTGGTGGGAATGCAAGCTTGTACAGACACTTTGGAAATCAATATGGCGCTTCCATAGAAAACTGGGAATCCATCTCCCACAAGACCCAGCTGTAGCACTCTTGGGCATATACCCAAGGAATGCTCAATCATACCACAAGGGCATTTGTTCAGCTATGTTCATATTAGCATTGTTTTTAATATCCTGGACCTGGAAACAACCTAGATGCCCTTCAACTGAAGAATGGATAAAGAATATATGGTACATATACACAATGGAGTACTACTCAGCAGAGAAAAACAATAACATCATGAGGTCTGCAGGCAAATGGATGGATCTAGAAAAAATCATCCTGAGTGAGGTAACCCAGACTCAAAAAGACAAACATGGTATATACTCACTCATAGAAGGATACTAGATGTAAAACAAAGATGACTAGACTGCTACTCACAACTCCAGGGAGGCTACCTAACTTATCTTTTATCACAACTATGGAAAATTATATCTAGTCTTCAACTACATCGAAGACCTCAGAAGGATATAATATTTCCTGAGAAATGAGAGAAGGACACAAGCAACTTTCGAGAATCTTGTGAGAGTAGACAGAGACAGTTGGTAGCCTAAACAGTCATCCAAAGTTATTTTGTAAAGTTGGGGCCTCTGTCTTCAGCCCACAGGCCTAGAGTCTCTCAGTCACTTTTCTCTGTGTCCTTGTAGGATGTCTGGCAATTTCCTCTGTGAAGCAGGAATCTGAAGGACCATTTTGCTAAGCAAAGTTCAATGGTCACCTTTCTATGGGTCCTGCATGTCCAATAGATCAAGCAGTCCAGGCAAGAACAGTTTCTTGCCCAAACGGCTCTTTTTTTTGTCAAGAAGAAGATAAACTCCATATAGAGTGTCTTCAATTCCCATCCTCCTCTTTGTAGTAAATCGGTGCTGCGAGGAGCAGACATGTCTCACTGTCCAGAAAGTCTAAATTTTTAAAATATTTTAAATGCCATATTCTGTAGGTCTTTGAAGTGTTTGAATATTACATATCTATCTGAAATATATCTATGTATACCTAGAAAACATAACTAACGTGGCTACCAGTATGATTATCATATATGACTAATTATTAATCTATATTTCTTAATTATCCATTATAATCTAAATGAGTTACATAAACATAATACCTCAAATGAGAATAGAAATATATATATATAATATAACAAAATTAAATTTAAACTTGTATCAATAAACTAAAATCCATAGCAATGTAAAACATTTTTAAAATGTTGCTCTTTAAAAGTAGTTTCATTAATCTACCCTTTCATCCTATTGTAGCTATATCAGTGGCTTGTTCTGTTCTCTAATCTTCAGGCAATTTTTATATCACCACAACAAAGTGCAGAGGACCACATAGAGCTGTCTTTTTTCTAAGGAACATGAACCTCATTACCAGGTTTTTCTCATTGGTGTTGACACTCCTTTTCTGAGCAATATGTCTCATTTGTCTTCATTCCAATCCAGGAATTGTTGTTGATATGTCATTCTACCTATATTCTAGAGTTTAAGGCTGCAAGAGAGGGAGCTACAATTATCAGTCAGTGAGAATTTACTGAAGCTTTAACCATCTGTCTTTAGACCACCTCCGTCCCCTCTGAAGGAGTGAACCCCAAATAAAATTCTCAATGATGGGCAGATGTTTCATATAGCTTAACCCCTGAAAGACAAAAAGTCCATAAGCTCAGATCAAGCATGTACCTGGTCTCAAACATTCCCACTAGACTGTACATATGCAAAACATATTCTTTTCTAGTATTGTCGTGTTACAAGGAAATTTTATCAATACAAAAAACTTAAGCACAGAAAATTGCCCTTTAGTTTATCCTTAAACACTTCTTCCTTTATCTGATCAGCATAGTATACATGCAAGTGAGAGCCCTTGGTTTTAACTCTGCTTCCCTGCCTTCAAGAATGTTTCAATATTTACATTTCTGCATAATATACTAAGATGGATAGCACTGCCTCTTGACAGTTACCAATATAGGCTCCCTAGTCACTGGGATGTTTGATCTCTCCTCTAATTTTCTGTATTACCTAAAGTTCATTTTACTGCTCATATTCTTATAGAAGCCTCATTTTTCAAAATCTATATTCCAATATAATATTTTCAAGGTAATAGCATTTACTCAGAGGACTTATTTGATTAGTACGTGAGAGGATGTCCCAGCAGCAGCAGACTTGCTTTCATTTCCCTGAGCTTTGCAGTTCATTGATGCTGTCCTAGGCCTAGTCACCAAAAACTGAGAACACGCAGAGATAGGAATATTAATAAACAAACTGAATTAATGGCACCATGAATGTCCTGAGGGACTTATATAATATTTATTTCCCTAGTCATCGTATTAGTTTTACAGTAAGCCAGGTCAGAGAGTTAGAGAACCACTTTCAACATAAGTGTAAATCTAGCATAGGTCCATGCATGACTTACCTAAAACATTAAGCAGATTTCAGTAAAATCTGCTTACAGCAAATCTCAATGAAATGAAAAGAAACCATTGATTAGAGAACCTATTCAGAATCTTTGGCCTTCACTGAGCCAGAGATTGATCACAGCACTCAGTTTAAGAAGATAAAAGAGTGACAAACCTCTTAGATTCAAGATATCAAGTTAGCACAAAGTACTTTCCAGTGGACCTCCAGAGGCTGATTCTGATAACAGCTCAGTGCTAGGTGCTTCTTCCTTTATCTCTCAGTACCTAGAAAGTGGAATTGAGTCTTGATGAGACTAAAGGGGAATATAAGATATCATCACTAGAAAATCACAACCTCCAAGTAGGAAGCAGTTAATGTCACCTTTAACCTCTATGTGTAAGTGGGGATATGCTACATGCATGGAGATTTACACACACACACACACACACACACACACACACACACACACACATACAAGTGTGTGTGTGTGTGTGTGTGTGTGTGTGTGTGTGTGTGTGTGTGTGTGTTGAGGACAAGAATGAGAAAAACAGATAGGAAGGCAAGAGAGAGGTAAAAGTAAAAAGGAACTATTTGAAAATATAGGCACTGAAGTTTTCTTGCTAATCTGATTTTGTATATGTATGCAGTATGTCAGTGTGGTATGTGTGCATGTATCTATGTGTGCTCACACATATGGGGGGGGGGTCTTTGTGTGTTTCAGTTCACACAGAAGTCCAAGGTTGATGTGTAATGTCCTGTTTGATTCCTTTCTACCTTATGTATTGAGGTTTGGGTCTCTAGCTAAACCCAGCCAATCTCACTACCATGACTGTTGTAGGATTCCCCACCTCCATCTCTCCTGCAGATCATCATGCTTTTACTTGGCTTCTAGGAACATAAACTCTGGCACTGATGAGCCTTCTCCCTTCAATCAAGGAAATAAGCCCTGACTCAGTTATACCCTTCTTTAGAGAACTTCACAGTTACTTTAACATTGTGAATGCTGTGCTGCTGGGTATCGTGATAATCTTTAAAAATATTATGAATCCACTAATGCACAACTCCTTAAAGCATAAGACTAACAATCATTCTCAAGCCTTATGGTAAACTGGGCAATGCAGGTATTTGAGAGTTAAATCATTCCTTCTCTTAATGGATAACCTAACCCTCATCCTTCACTAAAGAAAAGCTGCAAAAATCCTGATATATCAGCGTCAAACATCCTTAATTGTCTGGATTCTTAATAGCATGAAGAAATCAGTTCTTGCTTTTGGAGAAATCGGAGACAACTTAGAGTTTCAGTCATAGTATTGTTTCAGAGACTCTGACCTGGTCAAGGGCACAGCACCCTCTATAGGAGGGATAGAGGAAGGCTTGCCTGCTGGAGCCCGGCTTTTCCCGCTGTGAGTGGCTGGCTGCATTAGGGCTTCATTTACTTCATAATATAATTTGTACATACCAATTAGCATTTTCCCTGGTAACATTATTTTGTGTTCCAGCCCAACAGAAATGTAAAAAAAGTGTAATGAGCCAGTAATCCACTTAAAAGTCTTGTATTCAGATCATTCAAATGCCAAGACCAAAGACAAAGACCTTCTTACCTTCCTGTAAGGTTCTGCCCTTTTCCCTTACTTGAAGAGCAAGACCTAAATGTTTTGATAAACTTATTATGACTAAATTGAAAAATGTGTCAGGACAGTTTCTGGTTAAAAGTAATGTTGATAACAAATAAAAAAAATGAACTTATTTACTCAGAAATGGAATTATCCAAAAGAACAGTAGACCCTGAGAGCACTTTTGTAACTGGAATTCAGATACAAGAGTTTTTACAGTGGCAGGTTCCTTGCATTAGCTCCATTCTGCCTCAAAAAGGAATGTTTCCCAGGTTGTATTATGCAGAGTTCTCTAAAGGGACAGAACTGATATAACTTGAGTACACACACACACACACACACACACACACACACACACACACACAGAGGAACGTGGTCTCACTGTATTCTAACAATGGCTACAGCTATTTCACACTGAAAAGACCAAGAATCTGGCAATCTTCAATGTTGGATGTCTCAGCTGTGCAATCTGGTGCTGAAGGCCTTGGACTCCCAGAGAGATACTGGTCTTTTGTCTTACACTGGCCAGGGACTGGAATCTAGACTCTAACACACACACACACACACACACACACACACACACATACACGCTGGTTCTTGTATTGATGGAAGGATACCAAAGCACAAGGCCAGATGAACTTGCCAACAAGAATGAAGACAAATGGGTAAAAAGTAAAAGATGCCCTCTTCTTTTATCTGTGCTGCCAGCAAATTGGCACCACTCAAATTTAGGGTGTGTCTTCCAGCTTCAAATTGTCAGCTCAAGAAAATTCTTCATGGGAGTGCCCAGAAACTTGAGGTTAAGTTCATTCCAAATCAGGTCAAGATAACAACCAAGATTAACCACCACATTAGTTATCAGCATCTTCCTTGATTCAGTGAAGGTGACCTTAAACTAACCATCAAGCTTATCCCTTGTGTAGACTCATTCATTTAAGTAGGTGATGGTCAGTTTTCTCAAGGTGGATCAGACATGAGACTGTGGACAGTATGAGTGGCAAATCTTTTTCCCCAACCTTAAGTGATTGTAAATTAACAAAGTAAAACACCATTATTCTCTTTCTTCAACTTTCTTCTTAAAGTTACATCTTAGAGAAACAGGGAACTCAGGAAGCTCTCAGAAGAGGCATTTTTGTTTGGTGGCGGGGAGGAGAGGAGTGGTCGAAGAAGCAGAGAAGTCTGTTCCTCAGTACAGCTTTCCGGAGGTGACTCTTGTCAAGTCAAGCTGTGAAAATGATTAGATGCTAGCTCACCACTTTGGAATAATTAAACTGACAATCATTTTTAATTGGAGAAAACACAAATTTAGGGAGCATATTTAAAAAGCAGAGTAACTGGAGTCCTATTAACAAAATGATATAGCAAAATCTCCTATCTCCTACAGGAAACACTCTGCTTTGTGAACACTTCAAGATTGGTCATTAGCATATTCATTGATAAGACGTAAACAAAGTTGCAGACTGCTAGGAAGTAGCTTTTTCTCTAAAGTAAAAATAACGATTTCTTTTATTTCATTGTATTAATTACTTTTAACCTTACCTCACAATGATTTCTTTTTTAACTGTGGGTAGTACTTCACAGTTAGAAAGTGACTTCTCATTTAATGCATACATTACGAGAGATGAATCAAGCATAATCGCCTGCCTCTGACAAACATGTTATAACTTTTCCAATATCTAAAATGAGTGAGTGGTCACCTAGGATGAGGGCGTAAAAGACTCAGGTTCTTGCTCATATAGGTACTGTGAGCCTAGCCTCCCACGCCTGAGAAGCCAGTTTAAAGGAAGAATGACCTGTGGTAGCTGGTCCACAGAGGAAGTGGCCTTAACAGGTGGGAAGAGGCCCTTTGTTTTGGAGAAATCATAGCAGTAAAGTCTGTGTAGTTTGTGATGTCTGGAAGAACAGGGAAGGAAGGAGAACAGAGATATCCCTGGTGCTAATAAACCCTCCAAGGGCAAACTCCCAATGACATACCATCTTCCACTGAATTCACCCTCCTAAAATTTCCACCACATCCCAATAGTCTTATCTGAGAATATAACCTTTAATGTGAGAGTGTTTGATAGATTGTTCATAATCTAAATCATAGCACCAACTGATCTGTGTTAGATGCTATGATAGTGAGATCACAATATAGTACATTTTACTTTAGCAATTTGTGTTGTTACACATGTAGGAAATCTATATAGAATAATAACACACCAACAGAAAGCAGCAATCTACACATTCTTCTTACTACTTACTGTGATTTGGATTTGGATTTGCTATGTGCCCCTCCCCAAGAGTTAATATTCTAGAAGCTTACTCTCAAAAGCTGCAGTGTTCAGAAGTAAGTTTTCTTTTTTAATCCCCTCCACTTTTCTTTCTCTTCTTGACATGATGCTTAATATTTTGTTATGCAACGTCTCCACCATTGCTGTGCATACCTTACATGAAAAGGTATTTAAGTATCTGCTTTCATGAATGTGTTAATTCTGTTCCATAGTTATTTTAATAGGGGGCTTGTCATGAAAGCAATGCTATTTCTTGATTCATTTTTGTGTCCTTTTATCATGAGACACCTTGAGCCATGATACAGCAAGAACACCCTCACTGCATACAGCCCCTGGTTGTGGAATTTCCTAACTCCAAAATAATGAGTAAAGCAAATGTCTAGAGTGTATAATTCACTTCATCTGTACTCTGTTGGAGCAGCAGATATCAGATGAAGATTCTCTTAGACTAACACATATTTTATGTCAATGTATATGAAGCATAGGCTAGAGTAAAGTGTATTTCTGATGAGTATAGCACAAATTAGTAGTAGATGAGTCTGCATGTCTATGAATATATGGCTATATATAGAAATTTGTATGTATAGTTATATTTACACATAAATATTGTTACATATTTTCATCATTATCATACATATATAATAGCTTTTATCATTTATGCACCACAGTATTTATTTAAGTAAAAGTATCTTTCTTCTTTAAATTAGGTGAAGCAATTAGATGTAATTGATATTTTGAAGCAGCATTCACAATCCCCTATTTTCTTTCTTTCTTTTTTTTTTTTTTTTGCTTGTACTCATCCTACAGAAGTATGTTTATGGAAGAAATTGGATTTACTGTTTGCATAAACCAATATATTTAGCTGGTGACTGTGTAGGTCTAATTAACTCCTCTAACAATACAAGTGGAATGAGGTCATTGAATTAGTTTAGGAAGCAATTAGAGTGGATTTGATAAAATATCCCTTCCTGTAAACTTATTTAAAACTAAGAAAGCGTGTCTAAAAACTAGTGCAGACTATATTGATGAGAAGTCATAAAGAAAATTGGAAGAATGATTGCTGTACTTTATATGAAGAAACAATATTTGATTCCTCATTTATTATTAGGAGGTGATGTATTTTATTTTTCTATTTATCTTCTCATTATGAATTAAGAAAATATTCTGTATGGTAAAGGTTTACAATTTGATGATTTGATTATATGTCCATTATGGATGATTTTCAGTATCAAATTAACCCATCTATCACCTCCCATGTTGTACCTTACATACTTATCACATAATTAAAGGCCTATAACTGTTATTAAATGTCTCCTAGTATCTGTCTTAGTCCACAATCACCACTTTTCTAGTTTCTCCTGATATGGACTGAACATTTTTAGATTCCACATGTAAATGCAATCATACAATCTTTCTGAGTATATATACTGTTCTCAATTTTATAATACATTGTTCTCCAGGTTCATTAATAATGATGGAAATGATATGTTTTCCTGCTTTTATTACAGAATGGTAGTCAATTTAATATATTTGTGTCTATGCACCTATGTATTTTTGAGATACATATTGCTAGCCATTATACCATCCATGGATGCTTAGGTTGTTTGTATATTTTGGCTTTAAGATACAAGACTATATGAACATAGTAGACATAATTCTTTAATATAATATTACATGTTGATTAAACACGTCTATAATAGGAAGCTAGAGGGGAGGTGATTCTATATTTTTAATATATATTTGATCTTTTATTTGTTTATCATGTATTAGTTAGAAAAAGAACAGAAGAATGTGTGCAGCAATTGGAACTTTTTGGGTTTTTTCTTTTTATTTATTTTTCTCTCTAACAATACATCCTGACAGCAGCTTCCCCTCCCTCCACACCTCCCAGTGACCCCACTTCTCCCTTCTCTTAGATCCACTGTTCCTCCATTTTCCTACAGAAAAAAGCAGGTCTCCCAGGGATATCAACTGACCACAACATAACAAAAATCAATAAGACTAGGCACCAACCCCCATATCAAGGCAGGAATTGGAAACCCAGTAGCAGAAAAAAATGGTCATAAGAGCAGGCAAAAGAGTCAGAGACAGCCATACTATTAGGAGTCCACAAAAACCCCAAGGTAAACAACCACTGCATGTATGCAGAGGACCTAGCTTAGACCCATGCAAGATCAATGACTGCTGTGTCAGTTTCTGTGAGCTGATATGAACCTGCTGACTTGATCCTGTGGGCCATATTCTCTTGGTGTCCTTGAACCCTCTGGGTCCTACAATCCTTCCTGTCCTCTTTCATGGGGTTCCTGAAGCTCTGCCTAATATTTGGCTGTGGGTATCTGCATCTGCTCCCATCAGAGGCAGGAAGAACCCTCTCTGATGACAAGTGGGCTAGGCACCAATCTATGAGTATAGCAAAATATCATCAGGAATCATTTCATTGACTTATTTATTTATTTATTTGCCTGCAGTCAGAGTTTTCCTGCCTGGCTCAGTCAGGACAAATCTCTCTTACCCACCAGTCCCTCAGTCGCTCAGACCCAACCAAGAAAGCACACAGAAACTTACATTGTTTAGAAACTGTATGGCTGTGGCAGGCTTCTTGTTATCTACTTCTTCCTTCTTAAATTAACCCATTTCTGTTAATCTATACTTTGCCACGTGGCTTGTGGCTTACCGGTGTCTTTACATGTTGCTTCTCATGGCGGCGGCTGGCAGTGTCTCTCTCCAACCTTCTACTTCCCAGAATTCTCTTCTTTCTTGTCCCGCCTATACTTCCTGCCTGGCCACTGGCCAATCAGAACTTTATTTACACAGAGCAATATCCACAGCATTTGCCAGTCAAGTTTGGTTCTACCTTAGGTCTCTGAGTCATCCAATTTAACTATGGCTCATGAATATTAAATAGAGCACTTTAGGAAAAGTCACAACTTTAACTTGTGTATCATCTTGTATAATATGAACTCACCACATGAATAATATCCCCCTCTCTTTTTCTCAGTATAACTGTGTCATGTATCCAGTTCCTATCTACTTAGTGGCCTTCTTAGTTGTAGATCAACTGTTATGGAATGTCAATATGTGTTCAAGTAATACATATTTTTATTTTTAATTTATTTTGTGATAGATTCATATATGAGTAGTGTATTAAACTTTATCTTTTAAATCATGACTTTAAAGTCCAAAATTTGTGATGGTGGCCATTGAGATGAGCCAAAAGAACAATGAAGCAATTGTTCTAAGTATTCTGTCATGACATTCCATATAAAATGAATATATGACAATAGTTATTTTAAGAGAGTGACAAAGGGAGAAAAGAAAGAGAGAAGGGAGAAAAATGAGAGAGTATATTCCCATAATATTTATTTAGTGTGTTGTTAATTTTTATAATTTTGTTGTTACTGATTTGATAATACACTTAATTTATAAATGAAATATTACCATCACTATATAGGTATAATAAAAATATATATACAGATTGAGTAATTGCTGTGAATCCAGGCCTCCACAATGGACCTGGGAGTGCATAGTTCCAGGTAAGGGGTTGTACATTACCAGCTTACCTCCCCAGCAAGAATACCCCAAAACTCCCATTTCCCCACAGACTACCTGACTTAGAACACTCTCTCAACTTGATAGTAACTGTTTAAAATCACTATGAAGTAATTTTTCTTTAATGTAGTAAGCATTCTATTTCTGTAACAATCAGTTATTATTTTTTTGAGCTGAGGACCGAACCCAGGGCTTTGTGCTTGCTAGGCAAGTACTCTAACTCTGAGCAAAATCCCCAACCCCCAGTTATTCTTAATGTGTTTCCAATTAGCCATTGACAATACATGTATATCCTCTGGTAAAATGTCTATTCAGGTTCTTAATCTGTAACTAGATGGTTTTCTTCCACCTGCAAGTTCCTGAATAACCATTCAGAGGCTTAATATTATTTATAAATGCTTGGCCATTAGCTTAGGCTTGTTACTAGCTAGGTCTTATATTTAAATTAACCCACATTTCTTATGTATGCTTTGTCATATGGTTCATGGCTTGCCAGCTCATTTTCTACACATCTTGCTTCCTGAGTGGCTGGCTGGCATCTGCCGATTCTGCACTTCTCTTTCCCATCATTCTCAGTTTCGCTTTGTCTCCTAACTTCTTGCCCAGCTACCAACCTATCACCTTTTTAATAACCAATGAGAGAAATGCATATTCACGGCGTACAGAAGGACATCCCATAGCATTAGTCCAATTTTACTATTTATTTACTTTGTTTGTTTACTGTGGGGAAGAAAACATGGGTGCCCATTTTTGTTGCTTTCATTCAACTTAATAATAGAACTCATATCTTGATAGATCACAAAGGAAACCTTTTATAAAATAATGGGCAAGATGGACCATTAAGCAAAGAAGCCAACAGTTCTCAGGGTCTGTGCTCTGATCTTTTCACCCACATGGTAGAAGGAAAGAACTGACTCCTGTTGTCCCCTGATCTACATACACACACACACACACACACACACACACACACACACACACACATCACTGTGATACGTGTGCACTCTTACCCAATAAATGTTTTAAGTGCATGAAAATTTAAATTAATAAAGGAAACACAGTCCATATTAGAAAGGAATAAATTAGCCCTATGCTGGTGGCAAACACCTTTAATCCTAGTATTCGGAGGACATCTGTGAGTTTAAAGCCAGCCTGGTCTACAGAGCTAGTTCCAGAACAGCCAGGGTTACATGAAGAAACCTTGTATCAAAAACCAAAAACAAAAAGCAAAAAACAAAAACAACAAAAAAGGAAAAGAAAAGAAAGGAATATAACAAATGATCTTTGTAGACATCATGATATATATAATAAAAAACTGCTATATATCTTTTAGAAAGCAAAAGCAACAAATAAAAATTATCCATTGTATTTCTTTTTTTCTATTTCTTTTTTAAATTTATTATTATTATTAATTATTATTATTACATTTGTGTTTTAATTTTACACATCAGCCATGGGATCCCCTGTCCCTTCCCCTCCATTCCCATCTCCTCCAGGGCCAAGACTCCCCTGGGGATGAATTATGAACCAAAGGCTGAGGAGCCCCAAGCAGGATCAGGCCCTTTGGATAAGTGAGACAATTGAACAGCTTGAACTGTTTGGGAGGCACCCAGGCAGTGGGACCCAGACCTGTCCTTAGTGCATGAGCTGGCTGTTTGGAACCTGGGGCTTTTGCAGGGACACTATGCTCAGCTTGGAAGGAGGGGACTGGACCTGCCTGTACTGAATCCATTGTATTTCTTTACATTAGCCATGCACTATCTGAAACAGTTCCATGTACAATGGCATTCTAAAGTTCAAATACTAAAAATTACATTTGATAAATGACTTACAAGAGCTGAATATAAAATATATTAAGTTATCAAAGAATGGATTTAATAGAATACCAGTAACCAAGAAGATAATCCATACATATTACTAAGAAGAGTCAGTGATAAAATTCCTATCATCCAATGTGATATGACAGTCAAATGCCATCCTCATGAGTACTAATAACAATGGAAATAGAGGATTCTGTTGAAAGCCTTTGTAGATTGATTTTATTATCATTAGTTCTTAGACAAGGAAATTTAGGTTTGAGGATAAATAAATTATCTAGTTATCTAATATAACAGCCAATAGTTAGTAAAAGAAAAATTGAGGCAGATGTATATGATATGTATTTTTATTTGAAAGTAATTTAAATCTTGATAATGCTATATGACCTGAATTCAATGAACTGTTGAGAATCATAACACTAACACTGACCATCAAAATATAGTAGGAAGTGCTAATTCTTAAGAACTCAATCATTCTAGTTTTATGATCATCATTTACCAACAAAGTGACAGGAAAATAGTGGTGTTGGGGGGGGGGCGTATTCATTACTACCTATTAGGGTGACACCATTTTGCCTTTATATTAAGGCTCAACCACTTCAGAGATATCAATAAAATTACATATTGAACACAGACATATACTTAAAATGAAAACAAAACATTCAAACAGAAATATACTTTATTTTGTAAAATTTACATTTTCAGTTTTTTGTTTTTATTGTTGTATTATTGCTTTTAAGGGAAGCACTTTCCTTTGCTCTAATTAATATTATCCACATAGTTTCATATTGACCTCAAGACCTTTAGCACAACATTTTAAGGTGAACAGGGAGGAGTAGATAATTTTTATGCTAAGTAATAAATTTATCATTGCTAAATTTACATAAGTTTCCATGACAATGTAGACAATAATTTATTTTTATATTATTGTACAGTTATCCTGTTTTCTTATGATGTAGAGAACTTTTTAGTTGTGAACTGTTCTTTACTATTTCTATACCTATACATTTTATTATCTATACCAACTTGTAGTTAACTTGTATTAGTTTATAGTAATTCACTAGGTACTGTAGGATAAACAATTACATTTTGTTTTACAGTGCCTGTGGTGGTTAGGAAGAGATATCCTCATAATAAGCTCACATTTGAAAACTTATCTCTTGTTTGTGGCACTGTATGGGAAAGTTGAGGAGCCTTTAGGAAATGGGGGGAGACTTCCTGGGAGAATATGCTGCTGTGGGCTGGTTTTGAGGGTTTATAGTTATATGCCTCTAAATAGTTCTCTCTCTCTTTCCTGTCTGTGGTTGGAGATGTGATCTCTGTTTTCTGCCAAGTCATTTCCTTCCAGTCCTCCTTTGCAATTAGGACTCTACCTCTATATCCATAATGAAAGTAACCTCTTTCTTCCATAACTTGTTTCTGGTCATAGTGCTTTACCAAAACAAGAGAAAGCAAAATAGTACTATGCATTTGAAATATATATATATTTTTTTCCTATCCATATGTAAAAATATTTCATTAATATCTTTTAAAAATATATTTATTTTTAATTGTGTGTGGGTGTTTGGGAGTAAGGGTGAGATTGGGAGTATGCATATGTGTATGTCAGAAAAGGATATTACATCCCTTGGAACTGGGTTACAAGTGATCTATTTGCTGGGAACTCAACTCAGGTCCTCTATAAGAGCAGCAAGCATCCTCAACCTCCAAACCATTTCTCTAGCCCCTTTCTTTGGTATTTGTATGTGGAAATCATTCTTCAATATTTGCAAAGCTTCTACAATTTTATTATTTTATAATCTTCTCAAGGATCTTCACAGACCCTGTTTTATAGATGAGAAAATGAAAGCACGGTAAAGTTAATTGAGTTGTTTCAACAAAAGATTCTCAGTGCGTGGGCAGTAATCCAAGTCTCTTGGCGAAACTCTTTTTCTCTTAACTGACTCTTCTGGCCATGGAGGTCAAGTACTGTTCTAAAAGAAAAATTGTGCCTGTCCAACTAAATGCCCCCCCCCCAAAAAAAAGACCTTATTTAAGAGTATTATAGGATGGAAGAGACTTTGAATTCAGATCAACTGGTACAAAGTTGGGAGAGATTCTTTTGCTTTTTATTTAGAATCATTTTAATTGTGCATTTATATGGGGCACAGCTAAGTAAGTAAATGAGTCAGTGGAAAAATACTTGTGGGCTTGAAGTGGAGAGTTAGTCAATGTGAGTAGGTCATCTCTGTTGACTAATTGACATATACCAACTTGGACTCTTAACCCGCATGGAGACTGGGGGATACGGATGTTCTTTCCTTAATAATTATATTTCAAAAGAATTCCTCCCAGGTCTTTTAGAAAGAAAGTCAGTCTTGGGAAATAGAAATTTATATCTCAAAGGGGCAGAAAAAAAATTTACAATTACAAGTTACTTAAAGTAAATGTTCCCAGAATAGAGGTTAGAAAGATTCCGTCTAATATTTTCTCAAGCCAAGGGAGACTTTAAGGCCATCTTGGTCAGGAAGGGGATTGAATATATTTGCATTTTGAGTACTATTTTCAGAAATGACTCATGGTAATGTGTAGTTATTTTAAGGTTCTTTTTTATTTGTTTTTACAGGTGACAGAAATTCAATTCTAATTAGGTTATTATCTTCAGAGTTCAGGCCCAGTGGGAAACAGATGTTCAGGATGTGGATGTAGCAGGACTTGAGTTCCCTTATTGACTTTTGATCTATCTATAGCCACATAATCATCCTTGTACCTTGACTGGGAGCTGTCCAGCTCCTCCTTGCAGGCTCACTCAGTTCTTTCTGGGTAGTTGTTTTCCATTCACATGTTGACAGAGGAACAAGCTGAAAGGGAAAATCTGGTGGCTGTAATCTATCACACAGGTAGATGCCAACTTCAGATTTCTCTGAATGGTGCAATGGTTCCCCTCTCCCTCTTCTCCCTAAGCCTCTAGACCTCTCTAGAAGAAAAATGACCCGTTTCTACCTATAAATAAAAGATTTCCAAGTACTTTTAAATATTAAGCTCATGAATGTAAAATTTTCCTTTATTCTCTTTTGCAGAATAAAGATCCTATATCCCAGAGAACTAATCAGTCTACAGGCTAAATCTAGTCTAAAAATCTTGATATGAGAGGAAAAGTTTTATTTGTTTACTTCCTTTGAGTTTAGCTTTGGCAAATTTTGTTGCTTTGACTCTTGCTGATATAAACTAAAGTTTTGTGGAAATAATGTGTGTAAATATTTTACATTATTATTTGTCAAATAATAGATTAACTGGATGGAACATATATAATGATAGAGAGTTGAATATTATAAGTCCAGAGCCAAATGCAATTTATCTTGAATTACTTTATTCCCCTTAATAGCTTTTCATTGTCTACCTTTGTATTACACCTAACACCCATCATTACCACATCAAATGTTTATGATCTATTAACTTAGATGATTGCTAGCTTCCACTAACTCCAACACTAAGCATGTCATCAGTGTATGAGGCCTATTTTGGAGGTCTTTAGTGTAACACGCCATGTGTTTAAAAAGTGCTTCCTGTTCTGTGACTATAAAAATTTCCTGTAACTGATTCTACACTGGAACATGGAGAAAGTGGTGACCTAAATATAGGTCACATATATAAATTCAACTCCAGAATAGACTATCTCATCAATTTTTAGGTGATGTCTGCGCTTATATATCATTAGTGTTCACTAGTGTACAATGAGTATCCAAATGACAAAGTACAATTGTCAGAAAAGAAACAATATCTTCCTCTAAGAAAAGGAGCCAGTAGAACCATTACTGGTTTCTGAGGTTCAATGTGCCTACTCTAGGATCACTTGAACAAAGACCTAAGGAAGTGGCCACTAGCTGATGAAATAAAAAAAGAGAGAAGCTGAGCTAATGGTTAATAATTCATGCTACTCTCAGTGATTTAGATTCCAGACTGTACCCACATAGGATATAATTGCAATCTACACCAAGAATATGGAAATGACATTTGAGAATCATCTGTCAAAGCTAAAAAAGGCTTTACATATACTTCTATTATTTTACAAAGTATGTAATTGAGACACAATATTATTATCCATTGGTTTAAGTTCCTATAGTTTAGAGGAAAAAAAGCAAAATAAGGCAGATCTATGTTGTTAATCTTCACTATAGTTCCCCTTTAGTCTGTTTGATCTTTCTAACATTAACTCACTTTATTTTTCTTTCAATGTAAACAGAAATTAGTTCTTACTATTAAATTCCTCCCACAAAAGTCATGCATTATTTAAAATCTATATCACAGATTTTTCTGTGTTGTATATTTCAAAGGTACACGAATAGTACAGATTTTTTGTACTCTTTACCTCAAATAATCCATAGAATGTTCTAAGAAATGGAACTGAGAGATCTGTGTTGCTATAAAATAGATGGAAAAACACAGCATTCTTTTTATAGATGATTGCATCATTGTACAAAAGGATAAATGTCTGTCACAGGGATGATAAAACTGAGATCCTTCAATTTTCAGGTACTAGGAACTCAATAATTTATTTTTAATGGTGTTGATCTTAAATTGAGTTTTCTAAGCTTTGAATGTCCGTATACTTTCCCTTCTATCATATTACCTAAAGGCAAGACTTCTTGATTCTGGTTACTTCCTGTGACTCTCATTAACAAAGGATTGACAAAGACTTTGTCAATGGAGGTAACATATGTTGTTAAATAGAGGAAGTGTTTTCCCAAAATAAAGTTTTCATCTCAGAAAAATATACACTTTAGTTCTTTTTATTGCTTTTGAAAACTACTGATTTTATAATTTATGGTTGCTTTGGTGCTAGTATCTGGTTGAGGCAGTAACCCAGTCCTTCTGAATCTAGAATCAGAAAATTCAGAAAATTTTCAGATAGAGAAGACCCAGGAGGAAAACTCATGAAGAAACCCTACAGTGGGCAAGGTCAGACCCAAGTTTGAGAGGCTTAGAGATCTCCTAATTTTGTTTCTTTTAAATGAATACATTTGTTTAAGGAATATGGATCAAGACTCAATACAGTTTGTATTCCAACAATCCACTTTGGTAGATTGCATACAATACAGAAATATTGTCTCTCATTCATCTTGTACAACCAAAAACATTCCATCAATGTGTCTTATTAAAGCATACATATGTAAAACAACAACACTAAGCTAAAAATAAATATGTCAGAATATAACCCAATTAAAAGAAAGATTTGCTATTTGTGACTTACCAAAATTTAATATTAAATTACATTCTGCATTGATCAGGGTTCTCTAGAAGAATGGAACTGAGATAGATTAGATAGATAGATAGATAGATAGATAGATAGATAGATAGAGGATAGATATAAATCTATAGATATAGATCTATTGTTCTGGTTAGTGCAACAATGAGTTTCTACCAATGGAAGGTCAAAGAATCCAGTAGTTATTCAATGCATAAGGCTTTATGTCTTGGGTTATGTTTAGTATATACTGAAATCCCCAAAGAATAGGCTGTAATGCCAGGGAAAGAATGGAATTGATAGGAAGAGTGCGAGCAGGCAAGTAAAGAGAGAAAGCTTTCTTCTTCCATTTCCTTTATATAGTCTGCCAAAAGTATGTATGGCCAAAGTTAAAGGTGGATATTCCCACCTCAAAAGTTCCAAATTAAATGAGAGTCTTCCCAAATAATTTAATTCAGGGGAAAAATTCCTTACAGCTATACCCACCCACTTGGATTTTAGGTAATTTTAGATGTATTCAGGTTGACGACCAAGAATAGCAATCAAATATTTTAATAAATATTTAAAATGTTACTTTTAAAGATTTGGATAGGTTTGTTTGCCAAATTTTACCAAAATTACTTAGCAGATTATCTAATACTTTAATATTAGAGGTGTTTATAATATTTTGTGTCTGAATAAAACTGAGGAATATGAACTTGTGAAAGTACATCCCTAAATGTTTACTTTTGAACTTGAAAGACTATCATGTTGCCAGAAGTTTTCCTGTGTCCTACCAGAACACAGCCTCGCAGATACAAGTAAACACACACAGGTTTATATAAACTAAAACTGCTAGACCACTAGCTTAGGCTTCCTACGGACTAGCTCTTATAATTAAACTCAGCCCATTTCTGTTAATCTATATGTCACCACGTGTTCTGTGGCTTTATCTGTGTGCCATTACATGCTGCTCCTTGGACGGTGGGCTGGCATCTCCTCACTCAGCCTTCCTCTTTCCAGAATTCTCCTTGTCTGCTTATCCTGCTTATACTTCCTGCCTGGCTACTGGCTAATCAGCATTTTATTAAACCAGTATAAAAAAGCATTATTCCACAGCATTATCAGGTTATTTTCTAAGTTGCATTGACCATCACACTTGATAGGAGGATGTTCATCAAGGTAAAATACTATTATAAAAATGTATCAAACCACAAAGTAAAATAGTTATATTTTTAAAATTAAAATATAAGCAATTTGGCTCTGGTGCAGTCCCCACCAGCCTGCAAGCAAGTGAAAGACCTGCCTCGAAGATGCACCACCACCCCTGCCACCCACTGGACTATGTTACTCTAAAATCCACTCTGCTCCTCAACCCCACAGTCCTGAACATCCTCTCCATGGTAAGCCATCCCCTGCAACCCCAGCAGATTACATAGGAACATGTTCAAACCATACCCATTGGAAGGACAGGCACAAGCACAGTCCACACCACAAAAGAGTAAACACCAGTGTAAGAACACATTCCACAACTGGAAGAGCAACATGGCATCAACAGAACCTAGTGATCCTACAACAGCAGGACCTGAACATTCCAATGCAGCTGAAACATAGGAAAATGACCTTAAAAATAACTTTATGAATATGATAAGGGTCCTTACAATGGAAATCAAAATTTCCCTTAAAGGAATCGAGGAAAAGACAAACAAAAAAAAAATTGAAAAAAAATCACTAAACCAGTTAAATCTCAGGGGAAAAAAAAACAATCAAACAGGTGAAGGAAGCAGTTCAAGACTTGAAAATTGAAATAGAAACAATAAGAAAATAAAATCTGAGGTAAGTATGGAAAGGGAAAATTTCAGAAAGCAAACAGGAACTATAGATGGAAGCATCAATAGCAGAATACAATAAATGGAATAAAGAACCTTGGGTGTTGAAGATACAATAGAGGAAATAAATTCATCAGTCAAAGAAAATGTTGAATCTACTAAATTTCTAACACAAACCATCCAGGAAATCTGGGACACCATGAAAAGACCAAACCTAAGAACAATAGGGATAGAAGGAGGTGGAGAATCCCAGTCAAAGGCACAGAAAACATATTCAACAAAATCACAGAAGAGAACTTTCCTAACTTAAAGAAGGACATGCTCATGAAGGTACAAGAAGCTTACAGAACAATAAATATAGTAAACAAAAAAATTCCCTCACCACATAATAATCAAAACACTAAACATACAGAATAAAGAAAGAATATTAAGACTGCAAGGGGAAAAAAGTAACATATAAAGGCAGACATATCACAATTACACCCAACTACTCAATGGAGACTGAAATAGTCAAAAGTTTTTTGACAGATGTTTTGCATACATTAAGGAACCATGGATACCAGCTAAGACTAATATACCCAGCAAAATTTTCAATCAGCATAGACAGAGAAAACAAGATATTCCATGCCTATCTACAAACCCAGATCTACAGAAAATACTAGAAAGAACTTCCAATACAAGGATGTTAGCTACACCTATGAAAACACAGGCAATAGATAATCTCACATCAGCAAAACCCAGGAAGGGAAACAAAGACACTACTACCACACCCAAACAAACAAACAAACAAACAAACAAACAAAATAACAGCAATTAATAATCACTGGTTATTCACATCTCTTAATATCAATGGCCTCAATTTGCCAATAAAAGACAAGCTAACAGAATGGATACAGAAACAGGATCCATCTTTCTGCTATATACCAGAAACTTTAAAGACAGACAGACATTACCTCAGAGTAATTAATCAAATGCAATGGAGAAGGACATTTCATATTCATCTAAGGAAAAATCCATCAAGATGAAGTCTCAATTCTGAACATTCAAGCCCCAAATACAAGGGCACCCTCATATAAAAGAAACATTACTGAAGCTTAAATCACACTTCAAACCCCACACAATAATAGTGGGAGACTTCAATAACCTTTTCTCACCAATGGACAGGTCTCCCAGACAGAAACCTAACAAAGAAATAAGGGAACTAATAGATGTTATGACTCAACTGGGCTTAACAAGCATCTATAGAACATTCCACCCAAACACAAAAGAATATACCTTCTTCTCAGCGCCTCACGAAACTTTCTATAAAATAAAAAACATATTTAGTCACAAAGCAAATCTCAATAGTTACAAAAAATTTGAATAAACTCCTGTATCTTATCAGATCACCATGGCCTAAAGTTAGAATTCAACCACACCACAAATTACAGAAAGTCTACAAAATCATGGAAAATGAACAATACTCAACTGAATCACCATTGGATCAAGGAAGAAATAAAAAAATTAAAGACTGCCTAGAATTCAATGAAAATGAATGTACAACATACCCTTATGGGACATACAACACAATTTATGGGACACTATGAAAGCAGTGCTAAGAGGAAAGTTCATAGCACTAACTGCTATGAAATTCTCTAATTGCACTAAGTGCTATAAACTTGGAGAAATTTCACACTAGTGACTCAACAGCATACCAGAAATCTCTAGAACAAAAAGAAGCAAACTCACCCAAGAGAAGTAGATGATAGAAAATAGTAAAATTGAGTGCTGAAATCAATAAAATAAAACAAAGAGAATACAAAAAAATCAATGAAGCAGAGTTGGTTTTTTTGATAAAATCAACAAGATAAACAAACACCTATCCAAACTAATCAAAAGGCAGAGAGAAAATATCCAAATTAACAAAATTGGAAATAAAATGAGGGACATAACAACAGACACTTAGGATAGCCAGAGAATCATCAGGTCATACTTCAAAAACCTGTACTCCACAAAGTTGGAAAATTTAAAAGAAATAGAAATTTCCTGGATAGTTATCATAAACCAAAATTAAATCAAGACCAGACAAACAACTTAAACAGACCTATAACCCCTAGAAGCAGTCATTAAAAGGCTCCCAACCAAAAAAACAAAAACAAAAACCCAGGTCCAGATATGGTTTCAGCACAGAATTCTATCAGAATTTCAAATATTCCTCAAATTATTCCAAACAATAGAATTAGAAGGAACATTGGAAACTTCTTTTATGAGGCTACAGTTACCCTGATACCCAAACCACACAAAAATATAACAAAGAAAGAGAATTACAGATCAATCTCTCTCATGAATATTGATGGAAAAATACTCAATAAAATACAGGCAAACCAAATCAAAGAACACACGAAAAAAAATCATCCACTGTGATCAAGCAGGCTTCACCCAGAGATGCAGGGATGGCTCAACGTACAAAAATCTGTCAATGTCATCCACCATATAAACAAATTGGAGAAGAAAAAATACATGATCATCTCATTAGATGCTGCAAAAGCCTTCGACAAAATTCAACACCCCTTCATGATAAAGGTCCTGGAGAGATCAGGGATGCAAGGAATATACCTAAACATAATAATGTCAATTTACAGCAAAACGATTGTCAACATCAAATTAAATGAGAGAAACTTCAAGTGATTCCATTAAAATCAGGAACAAGACAAGTTGGTGTACACTCTCCATACCTATTCAATATAGTACTTTGAAGTTCTAACTATAACAATAAGACAACAAAAGGAAATCAAGGGTATACAATTTGGAAAAGAAGAAGTCAAACTTTTGCTATTTGTAGATGATATGATAGGATACATACGTGACCCAAAAATTCTACCAGGGAACTCATACTGCTGATAAACAACTTCAGTAACATAGCAGGATACAAGATTGACTCAAAATATTCAGTAGCCCTCCTATATGCAAAAGATAAATAGGCTCATAAACAAATCAGAGAAATGACACATTTTTCAATAGCCACAAATAATAAAAAATATCTAGGGGTAACTATAACCAAATAAGTGAGAGATTTGTATGGCAAGAACTTTAAGTCTTTGAAGAAAGAAATTGGAGAAGATATCAGAAAATAGAAAGTTCTCTCATGCTCTTGGATAGGTAGATCAATTTAGTAAAAATAGTAATCTTACAAAAGTAATCTATAGGTTCAACACCAATACAATTCTTCACAGTCCTCAAAAGAACAGTACTCAACTTCATATGTTAAAAAACAAAAACAAACCAGGACAGCTAAAACAATGTTATACAATAAAGGAACTTCTGGGCACATCACCATACCTGACTTCATAGAGCTATAGTAATAAAAACAGCTTGCTATTGGCATAAAAACAGCCACATGGACCAACAGAATCAAATTGAAGACACTGATACTAACCTGATTTTTGTCAAAGAAACCAAAAATGTACAATGGAAAAAAGAAAGTATCTTCAACAAATGTGCTAGCTTAACTGGAGGACAACATGTAGAAGATTGTAAATAGATCCCTGTCTGTCACCATGCATAAAACTCCTCCAAGTGGATCATAGACCTCAACATAAACCCAGTTACAGTAAATGTGATAGAAGAGAAAGTGGGAACTAGCCTTGAACACATTGGCACAGGAGATCACTTTCTAAATATAACACCAGCAGCACTGACCTGAGAGCAACTATTAGTAAATGGGATCTCCTGAAACTGAAAAGATTCTATAAGGCAAAGGACCCCATAAATAAGACAAAATGACAGCCTACAGAATGGAAAAAGATCTTCACCAACCTCACATCTGACAGAGGACTAATCTCCAAAATATATAAAGAACTCAAGAAACTAGACAACAAAATACCAAATAATCCAATTAAAAATGGGATACAGAAATAAACAGAGAATTTTCAACAGGAGAATCTCAAATGGACAAAAGACATTTAAGGAAATGCTCAACATCCTTGGCCATCAGAGAAATGCAAATCAAAACAACTCTGAGATACCATCTTACACCTGTCAAAATGGCAAAGATCAAAAACATTCACTACAGCCTGGAGAGGATATGGATTAAGGGGAACATTCTTCCACTGCTGGTGGGAATGCAAACTTGTACAGTGACTTTGGGTTAGTATGGTGGTTTCTCAGAAAATTGGGAATCAATCTACCTCAAGACCCAGCACTCTTGGGCATATACCAAAGAATGCACAATCATACCACAAGGACACTTGCTCAGCTATGTTCACAGAAGCATTATTCATAATAGCAAGAACCTGGAAATGACCTAAATGTCCCTCAAAAAAGAATGAATAAAGAAAATATGCTACATTTACATAGTGGAGTATTACTCGGCTGTTAAAAAAAAAAAAAACACATCATGAAATTTGCAGGCAAATGAATGGAACTAGAAAAAAATATATCTTAAGTGACGTAACCCAGACCCAGAAAGACAAATTAAGGTATGCACTCACGCATAAGAGGATAATAAATATAAAGCAAAGAATAACCAGAGCACAATCCACAGCCTCAGCAAAGCTAGGTAACAAGGAGAATCCCAAGAGGGATGCATGGTTTGCCCTAGGAAGGGGAAAGAGATGAGGCCTTTTGGGTAAACAGAGTGGGGGAGGGTAGTAAAGGTGAGAAGAAGAGGGATGAGAAATCATGTGAATGGAATGGACCAGTTGGAGGAGGGATGGTGTGGGAGAGTAATAAAAGTGATATTTAGATAGAGGGAGCCATTATAGGGCTAGGGAGAAACGTGATGCTAGGGAAATTCTTAGGAATCCACAAGGATGACCCCAGCTAAGATACAAAGCAATAGTAGTGAGCCTGCCAGACTGATCTTTCCCTGTAATCAGATTGGTGAATACCCTTACTATTACCATAGAACCTTCATCTAGTAACTAACGGAAAAAGATGCAGAGACATACATCCAAGCACCGGGCTGAGCTATGGGAGTCCAGTTAAAGAGAAGGAATGGGGATTATATGAGCAAGGGGGGTCAATATCATGATGGGAAAACCCACAAAGACAGATGACCTGAACTTGTGAAAGCATATGGTTACTAGACAGACAATTGGTGAGCCTGCATGGGACCAAACTAGGACCTCTGTATATGGGTGACAGTATTTCTTTCACGGTTTGCTTGTGGGACCCCTGGCAGTGGGACCAGGATCTATCCCTGGTACATGAGCTGGCTCTTTGAACCCCATTTCATATAGTATGATGCCTTGCTCAGCCTTGATGTGGGGACTGGGGGCAGGGAAGTTTGGTCCTGCCTGAACTGAACTTCCTAGGTATTGCTGACTCCCCATGTGAGGCCTTACCCATTCTGAGGAGTGGATGGGGGTGGGTTGGGGAGGTGAGGGTTAGTGGGAGGAGGAAGGGAGGGAGAACTGTAGTTATTATGCAAAATGAATAAAAAATAAATTAAAAGAATAAAATGAAATAACTGCATAAAAATGAAAATTACCTTAACACTAAAAAAGAAACAATAACCAATGAGAAGATCTTAATTTAATGAAACACCTTGGCAAAGCATTTCACTTTTTTCATACCCCACTCCCCCCAAGACAAAATCAAATCTTTGACAAGTTAAAGAAACTAAACCAAAATTTAACATATAGCTGGCTCTTTTCTCCAGCCCTTGCTCTTTGAGCAATATTTTTATAGGAAATGGGGAAAATTAGTGGTTCATCTTTCTTAATATTCTATAATTATTCTAAGATGTTCTGTGGGAGGCAATTTTGTCCAAAACCATAGCATAAAGAGAAGCCCTACTGCCAGCGTCACCTGGCCCTGTATATGTCATAAACACAAGTTCTCTCCATTTGAGCCATCATCTAACACTGTGGCTGGGCCATGATACTTGGTGTTCTTCACTGTCAAAACTCCTCTTACTGCTTTCTTCTAACCTCCACCAGAAACTGACTCCACTTTAGCTTTGCTCTCATTCTTAGCAATTCTTGAGGTAGTTCTAGAATTAATTTTCTTCTAGAGCTTTGTCAGATCTTCCCAGACATGTTCTTTGTGCTAAACATCTCAAAACTTTTATTTCTACTATAAATATCTGCTAAATTGTTCACCTTGTGAACAGTGAGTTCTTCCTAAACATAAATAGTGCTTTACTCCAGTTTCTCTGTATTTGGTCAAGATGTTTACAAAGAATACTTGTTCAATGAATAAATTAATGTTCCTTCAATGTAATATATATCCTAGGCTGATAAATTCACAAATATCCTATGGAAACTAAAAGCAGAAAGAAATTAAATAGAATGAAATAAAACAAAGTGGGAATTCAGGATGGATATGGAAATAACACATTCCACTAAATATAGTATCATAGTGCATGAGTGTGGGTGCCAATTATTTACTCTTGGATGAGGAAGAATCCTGCAGCATTCTCTGCTGGAGCTCTTCATCTGGCACACCCCAGGGACTATGTTGTCCTGTGAAAAATGACCTGTGACAAGTGCAACCACTATATGTTCAATTGTTTCTTTCCCTGAACTCAGTATCTCTGAGTCTTTTTGTTTTTTCAACTCCAGGGGGAATAGCTGATGCTGCTGTCAATGAAGCCATCACATTCACTTAGCTATCTGGACATGTGTACAAGCAAAAAGTGGATTTGAGCCCCCACTTATCTCCACATGCTTAAAAACTGAAGAATCTGCTGAGAGAGTAGGCTAATAGATACAAATGCTACAGCTCTCTTGGAATGGAGTTAAATCATCTTTTAGCACTTTAACTTTGAGTAGTATGATATTTCTGTGTGGGAAGTACAAATGAATTCATGATGTTAACATCTGTCACACTGCTTCTAAGACAATGATAATGCTGAAAATCTCTCAACAAACTATTCTCTATTGAGATCGGCAAAGACACACTCTGAGAGCTGGTGATGGTCAATCAATAATGAACAAGCCACAACAGGAATCAAGGGCAAACTATAGGATTTCAATGGAAAGTATACATCATTAAAAGCCATTTATTGCAAGATGGGAAAAAAGAAAATCAAATGAGCATATAAAGATACCATGCTTCATACAAAAATTGATTTTATTGTTTTGAAAAGGAAATATGATACTAATTACCATACTAATGGATGCTTTTATCTTTTTAAAAGAAATAGCTTAAGGAATACAAGGGTAATTCTCCATGACTATAAAATTTTGCAATGGAAGTCATGATAACTATGTGTTGTGGAGACACTACAGTTATATAAAGCCATAAACATCTTGTAACATTAGCCTGTCTATGGCATGGTCTAAGAAACACATAATTTGGTCCTAACCACTAAACTGCTAACAAACAGCAACAAACAGTTTACATTCATTAAACTTGTACTATTTGCTGTCTCTATGTTAAATATGTAATATTCATTTATTTCCATTTGAAGGAGGTGGAGTTTTCTCAGTGACTTATTTTTTCTTTTATTTAAAGTACATTTTTTTCATATAATATACCCTGATTGTTGTCATTTTCCTCTTCTCCTTCCACTTCTTCCCTGCCTTGACTCCCATCTGGATCCTCTCCATTTCTTCCTCTCGGTAGGAAACAAAAAGGCTTCTATGACATAATAATGAAATAAAGTAAGATAAAACAAAAAAACAAATATATCAGAATAGGACAAAGCAAACAACCAGAAGGAAAGGAGCCCAAGAAGTGGCACAAGGAACAGATATAGTACCAGAGACCTACTCACTTGCACACTCATTAATTCCATATATATAAAACCAGAAGCTGTAATATATACTCAGTGGATCAGTAAGGCTAAGAGAAAGAAAGACACAGAGAGAGAAAACTAAAAATATAAATAAATAAAGGAAAAACATACATTTTTCAGATAATATACACAGATTAAGTTGCCTTGTCCCTTTGATACAACCTTATGAGACAAAGATACAACACTGAGTCAAGGAATTTCCAAAGATGTTGAGTTCCCCTCCTTTGGCTATCTATTGCTAGACATGCAGCCACTTCTTGATAGTAATTTGTTTACTCAGTGAGACTTCCTTGGAGAAAACTTAATTTTCATTTCCAAGTGGCTACCAATTGGATATTGCTCTTGGGTTAGGTATAGGGGTATATGCTCACTTCTTCTCTCAGCTATTGGAATAGATGCATGTGGTATTGTGCATGTTTCCTCAGTCTCTGGAATTCATATGTTCATCCATCATTTTGGTTTACAGGGGCTCATTTCCTTGGTGTTTTCCATGCCCTCTGGCTCATATACTTTTTCTCCCCTGTCTTCCACAGGGCTGACTGAGCCCTGGGAGGAGGGATTTGCTCTAGATATACTGTTTAGGTGTGAATGTTTCAAGTACTCTCATTCTGTAAACAATATCTGGCTATAGGTCTTCATATTAGTTCCCATCTGTTACATAGCAGGAAGCTGATGATGGCTGAACAAGGCACTGAACTATCAGTATAGCAGAATGTCATTTGGAGTCATTTTCTTTCTATGCTCCTTTAGAACAGCATTATTTGGTTTTATCCAAGGTGGCTTGGTGGGAAATGTTGTCCTGTGTGCTGTGAATATGTTGCTCTGATTGGTTGATAAATAAAATGCTCATTGGCCAGTAGCCAGGCAGGGAGTATAGGTGGGATAAGCAGACAAGAAGAATTCTGGGCAGAGGAAGAGCTGAGTCAAGGGTCACCAGCCAGACACAGAGTAAGCAAGATGACAAAGCAAAACTGAGAAAAGGTACCAAGCCACGTGGCTAAACATAGATAAGAATTTTGGGTTAAATTAAATGTAAGAGCTAGTCAGTAGTAAGCCTGGGCTAATGGCCATACAGTTCATAATTAATATAAGCTTCTGGATGACTAGTTTAGAAGCAGCTGAGGGTCTGCATGGCTGGGCGGGACACAGAAGACCTTCCAACTACAACTGGCACCCAATGTGGGACATTGATCTACATAGACCTAAAAAAGCTTAAAGATTCTGAACTCACAGAAACAGAGTCACACTAGGCTTCCTAGTCTTACCATCTCATGCCAGCAGCACCACAGACTTGTCTCCCAACAGCTGCCTGCAAGATAGAGCCAGCTACCAGCTGCCATGAGCTAAGCGGCGTGGTTGCAGATTCCCATCAGAGTACACAGAGGTGTCTTCAAGCCATGCAGTGTAGTGTGTGATGTATTTATCCTTTGCTAGTACAGACAAAAAAAGGAGGGAGAGAGAGAGAGAGAGAGAGAGAGAGAGAGAGAGAGAGAGAGAGAGGTTTCTGGGCTACATGCTGCTGTAATGGGGGCATAGACTCACTGCTTCTGAGAGTTGGTGGTACACATGGCTCCCAGAGCTGGGAGTAAATGTATCACTGCCATATTAAAATACTGATGGGGGTGGAGTTAGCAGCCAAGGCTGCTGCTTCTTTTTCCTAACCGCTCTGCAGTTTAAAGCAATAGATTCACAATAAGACAGACTCAGTTGGGTCAAACCCTAAACAGTTTACAATGTACATAGGCTAAGAAGAAAGAGGAAGAGAAATATAGATAGTTATATAAAGAAATAGAAAGTTTTAAAGAATAGAAACTTTAAAGAGAAAGTAAAAGTAATATAAATATAAGCAATATAAAGATGGAAATCACACAGAGAGCTTGGATTACATTGTCTTTGGGATTTTTAACTACAGAAAGACATTTAATTATGAAGACTGCTGAGATAAAGGTATCTTGACTTCAAAATTTGGATCTAAAGATGTGTTGCTTTGGAAAGGAGGCTCTGCTTTTGTTTCCACAGGAAGCAATAGACTTTGGATTTGTTCCAGGTTAAGATGCATCAGATTTGATAGAGCCAGACCTCCTGAAGTTTAACTGATGGCACTTATCAACAAAGATTATTGTCAGTCTCCCTAGAACTGGATCATAAGATCCCCATAAGAATGCCAGTGCCTTCTACCAGCAGGAAGTAGTATGAGAAGCTATGCCCAAATTCCCAAAATACTTTTATCAATGTTTCTTTTTATTTAAAGCGGTTCATTATAAATGCAATCTCTTTCTAAATAAGTGAAGGGGATATTATAGATACAATAGGATGGAATAGTACATCATTGAATCTACTTTTAAAGAGCAACAGCTTGTTTGAAATGTTTTACATTGCTATGGATTTTAGATTACCAATACCAATTTAAATTTAATTTTTTTTATAATGTATGTATATTTCCACTATTGTTTAAGGTATCATGTTTATACAAGTCATTTAAAATTGTAATTAGTAATTTTAAATTGATTAATAATTAGTCACCTATGATAATCACACTTATAGTCATGTTAGTTAAGTTTTCCACATATACATAGATATGTTTCAATGAGGTAGGTAATATTCAAGTACTTCAACAACCTACAGAATATAGGATTTAAAATGTTTTAAAAACTTAGACTTTCCTGGACAATGAACTACATCTGCTCCTGGCAGCACCAATTACTTGAAGGAAAATGATGAGCATTGAATAAACTCATTATGGAGTTTGCTTTCTTTGTGGCAAAAGCTAGCCACTGGGCAAAAATAAAATAAAATAAAATAAAATTGTTCTTGCATTGACTGACTGACAATATGTTTTAAAAACTGGCCATGCAGGACCCATAGGAAGGTGACCACTGAACTGTTTAAGGCAAGATGGTCCTTCAGGTTCTTACTCTGCAGAAGAAAACTGCCAGACAGTCTACAGGACACAGAGAGAAGCGACTGAGAGACTCTAGGCCTATAGGCTGAAGAAGGATGCCCCAATGTTACAGAGGAACTTTGGGTGATTGTCCAGGCAGCCTGATGTCTCTGTCACTCTAGACTTTTGGAAGTTGCTTACAATGCTCATCTTGTTTACTTAGGTAATATTATATCCTTCTGAGGTGTTTGATGTAGTTGAAGACTAGATAGTTATAAATTTCCCTTGGTTATGATAAAAAAAATAAGTTAGATGTGAAACCTTAGACTCACAAATATAGGATAAATAAAATATTTTCTTTAATTTTGCCAAATACAAACAGACTAGATATTATAACTGTAATTCTTGCTCAATAATAGTTGTGTTATATGTAATTTTACTATGTTAATGTTAAAACCTTCTTTTCTGATTAGACAGAAAAGGAGAAATGCTGTGGAATATTGTTCTGTATGCTGTGAATGTGTGTTGCTCTGAATGGTTGATAAATAAAATGCTGATTGGCCAGTGGCCAGGAAGGAAGTATAGGTGGGATAAGCAGATAAGGAGAATTCTGGGAAGAGAAAGAGCTGAATCAGGAGTCACAAACCTGACACAGAGTAAGCAAGATGACAAGGCAAAACTGAGAAAAGGTACTAAGCCACATGGCTAAACATAGATAAGAATTATGGGTTAATTTAAATGTAAGAGCTAGTCAGTAATAAGCCTGAGCTAATGGCCATACAGTTCATAATTAATATAAGCTTCTGGATGATTTTTTTATAAACATCTAAGGGACTGTGTGTCTGGGTCGGACACAGAAAAATTTCCAATTACAGTGGCTGTCTGGTCTCATGTTCTTTGTCACCTAAGTAGTTTTAGGTATGGTTTATATCTCCTGGAGAGGGCCTTAAGTCAAATAAGCTATTAGTTGGTCATTCTCACAAGCTTTGGGCCAACATTGAACTAGCATATCTTGTAGGCAGGTCACTTGTAGATAAAAGGGATTAGTGTTTACTTTTCTCCTTTGGTAGCATGCAGAGTCCTTCTGCTAGGAAGAAAACAAGCTCATGGGGGAAGGCTCTGGATAGGCAACAGCTCAGCTTCTCCAAGTTTGATGCACTGTGCACATGTTGTCTTACTGTCAGCTTGTGGATAGCAACCTTTAGTGTTGGCAATAGCCTGAGTTTTCTGGGGGTTCCCATGTGACCTCTTTGGCAATAGCTCAATTACATGTAACCCATTCCTGGTACTGGAAGCTTCATTTGGTGACAAAAAGATGTTCAACTGGGGCTCAAGGTCCCTCATTATTTGGTGAATTCACTGAGATCATTGCAATATATTTATATATTTTAGGAAGATTGTATTTTATTTGGTTTCCATATTACCCCTCAACTGGCCATTGATTTTAGTTGTGTCTCCCTGTATTCTCTCCCTTTTCCCCTTCTTTTCTTTCCTCTTCATTGGATCTCACCATTTTAGTTCCCCCCAATTCATTTATCAATATGTATTTTATTTCCCTTTCCTGAGGATATCTATCTGTTCCCCCTATTCCTTTACTCTATACCTAACCTCTGTGGTTCTACAGATCATAGCTATGTTGTCATTGACTTAACAGCTAATATCCATATATAAGCAAATACATAACATTTATTTAGGGGTCTGGGTTACCTTACTCTGGATAATTTTTCCTAATTCCATCTATGTACCTGCAATTTCATGGTTTTATTTTTTAAGGACTGAGTGATATTTTGTTGTATACATGAACCACATTTTAGTTAAGAGTTTTCCTGCCTGGCCCAGTCAGGACAAATCTCTCTTACCCACCAGTCCCACAGTCACTCAGACCCAACCAAGAAAGCACACAGGAACTTATATTGTGTATAAACTGTATGGCCGTGGCAGGCTGCTTGTTATCTACTTCTTTTATCTTAAATTAACCCATTTCTGTTAATCTATACTTTGCCACATGGCATGTGGCCTACAAGTGTCTTTACATGTTGCTTCTCCTGGTGGCAGCTGGCGGTGTCTCTCCCCAGGATTCTACATCCCAGAATTCTCTTCTCTCTTGTCCCGCCTATACTTCCTGCCTGACCACTGGCCAATCAGAACTTTATTTACACAGAGCAGTATCCACAGCACTTCCCCTTTTCTTTTTTTTTTTTTAAGGACGGTTTTAACTTTTACATAGTAAAATTACATATAACAAAACAATTATCAAGCAAGAATTACAGGTACAATATTAAAGAAGATATCTTATCTATCTTATATTTGTGAGTCTAAGGTTTTATATCTAACTTATCTTTTATCATAACTGAGGAAATTATAACTATCTAGTCTTCAACCACATCAAAGACCTCAGAAGGATATAATATTACCTGAGAACCAGGAGAAGAATGTAAGCATTTTTCAGGAGTCTTGCAAGAGTAGACAGAGACAGCTGGCAGCCTGGACAGTCACCTAATGTTCCTTTGTAAAGTTGGGGCATTTGTCTTCAGGCCACAGGGCTAGAGTCTCTCAGTCACTTCTCTCAGTGTCCTGTAGAATGTCTGGCAGTTTCCTCTGCGAAGCAGGAA